>NC_068452.1:34569886-34823221 GCF_023373465.1 Oncorhynchus keta | reverse complement strand
AGCCTCTGAAACTGACCAAACAAAGGAACTGATCATCCCGGTGCTGGTAATGAAAGCCTGTCACCTATCTCATCCCATCATAGGTTTCAATGTTATCGAGCACATCCTGACAATGACTGAAAAGACTAAACGATACAATACAGTAAAAACAGCTTTCTCAAGCCTCAAAAGAAACAAGGTGAGAGCTTTTATACAGGCTGTTAGCGCAGAACAGACAGATGAATACGCAGTGAATACGCAGTGAAAACCAAGAAAGAGAAGGTTGCTGTACCAAAACACAGTAGCATTCAGATTGAGTGCCGTGTAGCTTCCCAGCCTTTCAAAGATAACAATGCTTTTCCAGCCAGACCTGAAGCTGCAGTGGCCAGACGACCTTGAGTTCTTTGACACACTAGTCAGAGTCAGAAAAGGTGTTTTTCCAGTTATCCTGCTTGATGTCCCTAACCCCACTGACCACGACATTGCCCTGCTAGGACGCACAATAATCGGTACAGTACAAACCATTATGACTGTGTTACCTGCCCAAGTCTTTGAAAAAACTGTCACCCCAGCCACAGTGAATCACACCAGCGTTCAAACCCTATGTACTGCTACTGAACAGTGGGATCCACCAGTAGGTTTAACTCACCTAACCGAAGAGCAGAGAGAGGTTGTTAGGCAAATGCTTAGAGAAGAGTGTCACTCCTTCTCCAGATCAGACAATGACATTGGCTGCATTGAACGATTGAAAATTACTATTTCTCTAAAGGACTCTGAACCAGTAAAGCACACATACATGTCAGTGCCCAGGCCACTGTATCAGGAGATGAAGGGTTACCTTTATGACCTCATAGTCCAGGGCTGGGTTAGGAAGTCAAACTCTTCATATTATTCACCTGTCGTGTGCGTTCGTAAGAAGGACGGGACCCTCCGGTTGTGTATAGATTACAGAGACCTGAACAGAAAGACATATCCCGACCGCCAGCCCATCCCTCGGGTCCAAGACATAATGGACAGTTTAGGTGGTCATTTCTGGTTCTCCCTCTTAGATCAGGGAAAAGCGTATCACCAGGGGTTCATCTCTGAAGAAAGCAGACCACTGACAGCATTTGTGACCCCATGGGGACTCTATGAGTGGATACGTATGCCATTCGGCCTCATGAACGCTCCTGCAGCTTTTCAGCGGTGTATGGAGGAGTGTTTGGAAGGGCTCCGGGATAACATCTGCATTCCTTATCTGGACGACACGCTAGTTTTCAGTAAAACATTCAACAGCCATGTGAATGATGTGCGAAACGTTTTGCACCGTCTCAGAGAGTATGGCATTAAATTCAAACCAAGTAAGTATGATCTCTTTAAACCCCTGGCCCGTTATTTGGGCAGAATAGTGTCTGCAGAGGGCAGCCGAGTTGACCCAGACGATTTTGAAGCAGTAAGAGCATTGAAAGAAATCAGACCAGAGACTGTGGGCCAGCTCAGAAAAATGCTTGGTTTACTCACTTACTACAGACATTACATCAAAGACTTTTCTAGGAGTGCCAGCTGCCTGGATGACCACCTGAAAGCAGATTCAGAGAAATTACCTGACCACCCACGGAAAACAAAAACAAAGAAAGTAAGTCATGTGGTGCCCTCAAACAAGCCAATCCTGTAGACTGACCAGCATCAACAGGCACTTGAACAGCTGATTGAGTGTTTGCTTCACCCACCAGTTTTAGGTTTCCCTGATTTCACGCAGCCATTTGTGGTACACACTGATGCGTCACACCAAGGCTTGGGAGCAGTTCTTTATCAAAAGCAAGATGGGAAGCTTAGGGTCATTGCTTATGGCTCTCGAACCTTAACAGCAGCTGAGAAGAACTATCACTACCACTCGAGCAAGCTAGAATTTCTAGCTCTAAAATGGGCAATCACTGATAAGTTCCATGACTATTTGTACTATGCTCCGACCTTCACTGTATACAGCGATAACAACCCGCTCTGCTACATTCTGTCTACTGCAAAACTGAACGCAACCACTTCCAGGTGGGTTGCAGACTTGGCTGATTTCCACTTTTTAATAAAGTACAGGCCAGGCAGAGAGAACGGTGATGCAGATGCTTTGTCAAGGATGCCACTGGATGTAGAGTCACTGATGAGAGAATGTTCTGAGGAGCTTCCACCAGACACCATTGTCGCCACGATACAAGCAGTTGAGGTACAGAAAGAGGCTGTTGTACCTTGGTCACTTTCAGCTGCATCTAGTCAGTATCAGCTGAAGGTGAGACAACCACTGCAACAACCAGCTCGATTCCAAAAGATGGGATAAGAGAAGCACAAGAATCTGATCCGGTCATCCGTCCTGTGCTCAATTTCAAACTGTCTGGTTCCAAACCGCCAGTTAAAGAGCAAAAGAAATTCAGTCCAAAGACAAAATGCCTATTCAGAGAATGGGACAAATTGACAATAGACAGTGATAGCATTCTGTACAGAATCACTACAGCCCGCAAGCAGTTAGTTCTACCAGAGCAGTACAAAGGTAAAGTGATGGAAGAGTTGCACAATAACATGGGACACTAAGGTATTGACCGCACTGTATCACTAGTACATGACCGCTTCTTCTGGCCATATATGCAATCTGACATCGAGCACTACGTGACTAAAACTTGAAGCTGTGTCAAGCCGAAAAAGCCAACCCATGAAACAAGAGCTACTCTGACAAACATTGTGACAACACAGCCATTTGAACTGGTATGTATAGACTTCCTTCATCTCGACAGATGCAAAGGGGGATATGAGTACATCCTCGTGATTGTTGATCATTTTACACATTTCACTCAAGCCTACACCACCACGTCAAAGTCAGGTAAAACTGCTGCAAATCTCATCTTCAATGACTTTGCACTGAAGTTTGGGTTCCCGTCCCGCATCCACCATGACCAAGGGGGAGAATTTGAAAATCAGTTGTTCCATCAGTTAAAGAAACTCAGTGGCATGGCGGGGTCCAGAACAACACCCTATCACCCGATGGGAAACGGTCAAGTGGAACGCATGAACAGAACATTGTTGCAAATGTTAAAGACACTAACTGAGACACAAAAGTCAAATTGGAAGGAGTCTCTGAACAAACTGGTTTATGCCTATAACTGCACCCGTTGCGAAGTGACTGGCTATTCACCATTTCATCTTCTGTTTGGGAGATCACCCAGGCTTCCAGTTGATATGCTCTTTGGATTGTGCACAGAGGCAGGTTCCAGTAACCAGCGAGACTACGTGGAGAACTGGAAACGAGGGATACAAGAAGCATACGCCATTGCAAATGAAAATGCTCAGAAAGCCGCTGAAAGAAGTAAGAAGTACTATGACACTAAAGTTAGGAGTTCAGTGCTACAGCCTGGCGAGAGTGTTCTGATTAAAAACCTGACACCAAGAGGAGGACCTGGAAAACTCCGTAACTATTAGGAAGATACAATTCACACAGTGGTGAGACAAATGGGTTCAGACCTGCCGATTTATGAATTGAGACCAGAAAAGGGTAGGGGAAGCTCCAGGGTCCTGCACAGAAACCTGCTCATGTCCTGTGACCACTTACCTTTTGAGACACAACCAGAAATGACCAAAGTGGACAAAAGTCAGAAAACGAGGAGACACCAGCCTGCATCACAGCCTCTAGATTCTGATGAAGACAGCTGGGATGAATATGACCTTCATCATGAGCCGCTACAGGTTCCCACATCTCCTACAGTACCTGAGGAGAGGAATGCTGAACCAGCGAGAGAGTGGGAACACAGGCCCCCAACAGTGAAACAGACAGTTACAGTGCCAGTCCCTGATACGCTACCAGCATAGCCTCTTGTTGAAAAGGTCCAGTGCATACGGACTGTTGAAGAAGACAATGTTGGTAATGTTGGGACAACATTTATTTTGTCGGGGAGAGTGTGACAGGTTAAAGGAAATATTCATAGCCTGTTATACATTAAAAAGTATTAGTAAATTCATAGTATGTGAGGATCTTAAAACATCTAAGGTTAAAAAGATAATGCATTCAGTATTAGTTGATAGAGATTGATAACATTCATATAATTGTGTTAAAGTTTAAATCTGTCAAGCGTACAAAGGGTACGAATTGTGAGAGTAATGTGTAAACGTTATATTGATTACTTTATTTTGTGGTGCCTAAAAGTGTTAATCTGTGATCTACTAAATGCTCTTAATCTATGAGCCTGAGATCGATTGCTCTGGTCTCCACCCATATTCCTGGGGAAATTGCGGTCTTTTCTCATTGCACTAAAAGTTGAATTGAGAAAACAACACCGTATCACTCTCATGATTATTTCTCCCCTGTTTTCAGGGGCGTAACACTCGCACACGCTTTTTCAGTTCTGCCAACACATTTTTAATGACTCAAAACCTAAATGTATGTAAACTTCCGACTTCAACTGTAAATGACCAGCAGCTTGAGCCTCACTCCTACTAGCATATAAATGACCAGCAGCCTGATCATCACTCCTACTAGCATATAAATGACCAGCAGCCTGAGCATCACTCCTTCTAGCATATAAATGACCAGCAGCCTGAGCATCACTCCTACTAGCATATAATTGACCAGCAGCCTGATCATCACTCCTACTAGCATATAATTGACCAGCAGCCTGAGCATCACTCCTTCTAGCATATAAATGACCAGCAGCCTGAGCATCACTCCTACTAGCATATAATTGACCAGCAGCCTGAGCATCACTCCTACTAGCATATAATTGACCAGCAGCCTGAGCATCACTCCTACTAGCATATAATTGACCAGCAGCCTGAGCATCACTCCTTCTAGCATATAAATGACCAGCAGCCTGAGCATCACTCCTACTGCATATAATTGACCAGCAGCCTGATCATCACTCCTACTAGCATATAAATGACCAGCAACCTGAGCATCACTCCTACTGCATATAAATGACCAGCAGCCTGAGCCTCACTCCTACTAGCATATACATGCCTGAGCATCACTCCTACTAGCATATAAATGACCAGCAGCCTGAGCATCACTCCTACTAGCATATAAATGACCAGCAGCCTGAGCATCACTCCTACTAGCATATAAATGACCAGCAGCCTGAGCATCACTCCTACTAGCATATAAATGACCAGCAGCCTGAGCATCACTCCTACTAGCATATAAATGACCAGCAGCCTGAGCATCACTCCTACTAGCATATAAATGACCAGCAGCCTGAGCATCACTCCTTCTAGCATATTAATGACCAGCAGCCTGAGCATCACGCCGTCCGTAACACATGTCAATGGTATAGATTTTACTATTAGCTAGACGGCAGGAAGCTGGACCTGGTGATCTCAGTGCACTTCTGTGTTTCTATTTTCCAGATGAAAATTGGATTGGGGGCTGGGCATGGAGGACAGAGGGCTTGCTGTGTTAATGAGATTGCTGTGGATGGGGTCTGCTGGAGCTACAGCTCCCCCTGACTGGCAGCATTGTTTACTCTAGGCAAGATCAATAGTTTATGGTGTTGTACAGCGCCCCACTGAAAGGTCAATGACGAAAGACCAAAGGAGAGCTTGGCTTTCTTAACCAGGTGTTTTTTAAATGCCATCGCTTGCTCTCCCAGGCCCCATGGTAACTGGACTAGCTTTGTCCAAACAGGGCCATGTCAATCACCTCACACTGCCTTCATGTCTAAACAGGGCCATGTCAATCACCTCACACTGCCTTCATGTCTAAACAGGGCCATGTCAATCACCTCACACTGCCTTCATGTCTAAACAGGGCCATGTCAATCACCTCACACTGCCTTCATGTCTAAACAGGGCCATGTCAATCACCTCACACTGCCTTCATGTCTAAACAGGGCCATGTCAATCACCTCACACTGCCTTCATGTCCAAACAGGGCCATGTCAATCACCTCACACTGCCTTCATGTCTAAACAGGGCCATGTCAATCACCTCACACTGCCTTCATGTCTAAACAGGGCCATGTCAATCACCTCACACTGCCTTCATGTCTAAACAGGGCCATGTCAATCACCTCACACTGCCTTCATGTCCAAACAGGGCCATGTCAATCACCTCACACTGCCTTCATGTCTAAACAGGGCCATGTCAATCACCTCACACTGCCTTCATGTCCAAACAGGGCCATGTCAATCACCTCACACTGCCTTCATGTCTAAACAGGGCCATGTCAATCACCTCACACTGCCTTCATGTCTAAACAGGGCCATGTCAATCACCTCATACTGCCTTCATGTCTAAACAGGGCCATGTCAATCACCTCACACTGCCTTCATGTCTAAACAGGGCCATGTCAATCACCTCACACTGCCTTCATGTCTAAACAGGGCCATGTCAATCACCTCACACTGCCTTCATGTCTAAACAGGGCCATGTCAATCACCTCATACTGCCTTCATGTCTAAACAGGGCCATGTCAATCACCTCACACTGCCTTCATGTCTAAACAGGGCCATGTCAATCACCTCATACTGCCTTCATGTCTAAACAGGGCCATGTCAATCACCTCACACTGCCTTCATGTCTAAACAGGGCCATGTCAATCACCTCATACTGCCTTCATGTCTAAACAGGGCCATGTCAATCACCTCACACTGCCTTCATGTCCAAACAGGGCCATGTCAATCACCTCACACTGCCTTCATGTCTAAACAGGGCCATGTCAATCACCTCACACTGTCTTCATGTCTAAACAGGGCCATGTCAATCACCTCACACTGCCATGTCTAAACAGGGCCATGTCAATCACCTCATACTGCCTTCATGTCTAAACAGGGCCATGTCAATCACCTCACACTGTCTTCATGTCTAAACAGGGCCATGTCAATCACCTCACACTGCCTTCATGTCTAAACAGGGCCATGTCAATCACCTCACACTTCCTTCATGTCCAAACAGGGCCATGTCAATCACCTCATACTGCCTTCATGTCTAAACAGGGCCATGTCACTCACCTCACACTGCCTTCATGTCTAAACAGGGCCATGTCAATCACCTCACACTGTCTTCATGTCTAAACAGGGCCATGTCAAACACCTCACACTGTCTTCATGTCTAAACAGGGCCATGTCAATCACCTCACA
Source organism: Oncorhynchus keta (assembly GCF_023373465.1). NCBI lineage: Eukaryota > Metazoa > Chordata > Actinopteri > Salmoniformes > Salmonidae > Oncorhynchus > Oncorhynchus keta. Next base: position 34,816,154 of record NC_068452.1, on the reverse strand, counting down.
CTGCCTTCATGTCTAAACAGGGCCATGTCAAACACCTCACACTGCCTTCATGTCTAAACAGGGCCATGTCAATCACCTCACACTGCCTTCATGTCTAAACAGGGCCATGTCAAACACCTCACACTGTCTTCATGTCTAAACAGGGCCATGTCACTCACCTCATACTGCCTTCATGTCCAAATAGGGAGGTGATTGACTTGGTCTGGGAAACAACAGGTGGAGGAAGCTTTCTGCTATACAAAGAAACAGTGGCAACAGTAGGCTTCATAAGAACCAAGCTGACATTTGCACAAAAAAGTTAGAAAAAATGATATTTGAGGTTAGACTTGAGGTGCAGTACAAAGCAAGAGCTTATTCAAGGTACTGCGACTGGAGTAACTTTGTGACTTCATGGCAATCCACTCAGTGAATATGCTTTAATTTCTGTGGCTCAGTAATCCTTGACAATGAAGTGGGGAATAATGTGGTTTGGTTCAGTGTATATTTCTGTCTGTGACGTAAGGCTGAGGAGGAGAGGGAAATGGACCTCCATAAACTATAGCAAACATCTAATGGATTTATTGATCAGGGAGCTGTCCCTTAGCTCCTGTTCACTGTGATAGATTTGGCACAAGGGAGGCTACCACCGAAGTTTGGGCAGAATTATGGTCCCGCATATTTTCTTTTTTCTCTCTCTCTCTCTCTCTCTCTCTCTCTCTCTCTCTCTCTCTCTCTCTCTCTCTCACTTAAAAAGATGAGAGAGGCCTGTAATTTTCATCATAGATACACTTCAACTATGACAGACAAAACGAGAGAAAAATCCAGAAAATCGTAGGATTTTTTTAATGAATTTATTTGCAAATTATGATGGAAAATAAGTATTTGGTCACCTACAAACAAGCAAAATTTCTGGCTCTAACAGACCTGTAACTTCTTCTTTATGAGGCTCCTCTGTCCTTCACTCGTTACCTGTATTAATGGCACCTGTTTGAACTTGTTATCAGTATAATAGACACCTGTCCACAACCTCAAACAGTCACACTTCAAACTCCACTATGGCCAAGACCAAAGAGCTGTCAAAGGACACCAGAAACAAAATTGTAGACCTGCACCAGGCTGGGAAGACTGAATCTGCAATAGGTAAGCAGCTTGGTTTGAAGAAATCAACTGTGGGAGCAATTATTAGGAAATGGAAGACATACAAGACCACTGATAATCTCCCTCGATCTGGGGCTCCACGCAAGATCTTATCCCGTGGGGTCAAAATGATCACAAGAACAGTGAGCAAAAATCCCAGAACCACACTGGGGGACCTAGTGAATGACCTGCAGAGAGCTGGGACCAAAGTAACAAAGCCTATCATCAGTAACACACTACGCCGCCAGGGACTCAAATCCTGCAGTGCCAGACGTGTCCCCCTGTTTAAGCCAGTACATGTCCAGGCCCGTCTGAAGTTTGCTAGAGAGCAGTTGGATGATCCAGAAGAAGATTGGGAGAATGTCATATAGTCAGATCAAACCAAAATAGAACTTTTTGGTAAAAACTCAACTCGTCGTGTTTGGAGGACAAAGAATGCTGAGTTGCATCCAAAGAACACCATACCTACTGTGAAGCAGGGGGGGAACATCATGCTTTGGGGCTGTTTTTCTGCAAAGGGACCAAGACGACTGATCCGTGTAAATGAAAGAATGAATGGGGCCATGTATCGTGAGATTTTGAGTGAAAACCTCCTTCCATCAGCAAGGGCATTAAAGATGACAATGATCCCAAACACATCGCCTGGGCAACGAAGGAGTGCCTTCGTAAGAAGCATTTCAAGGTCCTGGAGTGGCCTAGCCAGTCTCCAGATCTCAACCCCAGAATAATTTTGCACACCCAATTTTTCCGTTTTTGATTTGTTAAAAAGTTTGAAATATCAATAAATGTCGTTCCACTTCATGATTGTGTCCCACTTGTTGTTGATTCTTCACAAAAAAATACAGTTTTATATCTTTATGTTTCAAGCCTGAAATGTGGCAAAAGGTCGCAAAGTTCAAGGGGGCCGAATACTTTCGCAAGGCACTGTACATTTCAATCAGGACTGACTAATCAGAATACTATTATGTTACTGTATATATACTAATCAGAATACTATTATGTTACTGTATATGTACTAATCAGAATACTATTATGTTACTGTATATGTATGAATTTTCTTTCTTAATCCTAGTACTGAATATAATGTGTGTAAATATAATCAAGAATTAGAACAATGACTGTCTGTTCCTTGGTAGAAATTAATGAACTATATCTTCAGACTGGCTAGAATGCTTATCTACACAAGAAGACCTTGGCTCGACAATAAATTATATTAAATTGGTAGGGAGACGATGTGGGAAGGCTTGAGATACTGCCTTTGTACCAGGGTGGGAGAAGAGACGGGTTGGTACTGGAACTAATGACATCATTTTCAGTTTATAACCTGTGGTAAACTGTATCGTGTTCAGTACTCTCATGAATAAACTCTGCTGATTGACTTTAAGACCGGGCTCTGTCCATTACTATAGAATACGGGTCTTACAAATCCTTATGAATTGACAGAGTGTTTAATTTTAATTGGGTATTAAAACATAGAGCAATTTAATTCCTGTAACACATGTCCACACACTGTCTATATCCTGTATATATACCATGTCTACACCCTGTCTATATCCTGTCTATATACCATGTCCACACCCTGTCTATATCCTGTCTATATACCATGTCTACACCCTGTCTATATCCTGTCTATATACCATGTCCACACCCTGTCTATATACCATGTCTACACCCTGTCTATATCCTGTCTATATACCATGTCCACACCCTGTCTATATCCTGTCTATATACCATGTCTACACCCTGTCTAATACCCTGTCTATATACCATGTCTATATTCTGTCTATATACCATGTCTACACCCTGTCTATATCCTGTCTATATCCTGTCTATATACTATGTCCACACCCTGTCTATATCCTGTCTATATACCATGTCTACACCCTGTCTATACCCTGTCTATATACCCTGTCTATATCCTGTCTATATACCATGTCTACACCCTGTCTATATCCTGTCTATATACCATGTCCACACCCTGTCTATATACCATGTCTACACCCTGTCTATATCCTGTCTATATACCATGTCCACACCCTGTCTATATCCTGTCTATATACCATGTCTACACCCTGTCTAATACCCTGTCTATATACCATGTCTATATTCTGTCTATATACCATGTCTACACCCTGTCTATACCCTGTCTATATACCATGTCTACACCCTGTCTATACCCAGTCTATATACCATGTCTACACCCTGTCTATATACCATGTCTACACCCTGTCTATACCCTGTCTATATACCATGTCTACACCCTGCCTATACCCTGTATATATACCATGTCTACACCCTGTCTATACCCTGTCTATATACCATGTCTACACCCTGTCTATATCCTGTCTAAATACCATGTCTACACTCTGTCTATATCCTCTCTATATACAATGTCCACACCATGTCTATACCCTGTCTATATACCATGTCTACACCCTGTCTATATACCATGTCTACACCCTCTCTATATACCATGTCTACACCCTGTCTATATACCATGTCTATACCCTGTCTATAGCCTGTCTACACCCTGTCTATATACCATGTCTACACCCTGTCTATTTACCATGTCTACACCCTGTCTATATACCATGTCTACACCCTGTCTATACCCTGTCTATATATCATGTCTACACCCTCTCTACAGCAGGGCTCCCGAGTGGTGTTGCGGTCTAAGGCACTGCATCTCAGTACTGGAGGCGTCACTGCAGACCCTGGTTCAATTCCAGGCTGTATCACAACCGGCCATGATTGGGAGTCCCATAGGGCAGCTCACATTTGGTCCAGCGTTGTCCGGGTTAGGGTTGACCGGGGTAGGTGGTCATTGTAAATAACAATTTGTTCTCAACTGACTTGCCTAGTTAATTTAAATAAGGTTTAAATAAAATAAAACACATTTATAAAAAACACCCTGTCTACACACTGCCTTTACCCTGTATATACCCTGTCTATACCCTGTCAGCACCCTGTCCGCCACCCTGTCTATACCCTGTATAGATTGCTCAGTCACAAAACTTCAGGAGCCACCATGGTGAATAAATTGATGTCTGTGTTGCAATCAGGATGAGCACCTCACTCCAGATGACTGAGATTGGTTTGAAACATTATTACAGGGCCTTGGTCTGAGGGCATGTTTCTGATTAAGTAGCACATTGTTTGACGGCGTGCTGCTCTGCTCTTCGTCCTGTTCCGGACAGGGAGGCCGCCAATACAGAGGACTGATAGCAGGATCATTACAGAGCTAGTGCTGATCGGACGCTGTGTTTAAACTTAATGAAAGTCATCCATTTCTATGAAGCCATGGACACAAAGCTGACCAACTCAATGGGGTCATGAAGGTGCATGAAGAGTGAGACCACTGCTTTGCACTCATTCAACTGTATTTATTGAAGGGGTGGAGGTTATTATTGCTCTGTTAGTGGGTTTTAATGCACAGCTGCTCAACATGTAAAGTGAAGTGAGAGTGGCTGAGAGCCTACAGCTTGTGCTATAATGATTGACACATCAGTGAGGACTGTAGCAGCAGTCCCACATGAACACATGGGCACATACAGTCTGTCTTCACAAACACAGTACTGCACGCATCACCTTCATTTGACACCCTTTCTGTTCTCCAGTGACTTTTACAGGCTCTAGGGCCAATGGAGGGAGATAAGAAGAGAAAAATTAAATGCAAAAATAATATTTCAAAGAGTGTTTGAGTATTTGTGTCACCTCAGAGAAAACATCTGTCACTGTCACAGCACCATGAGAAGCACAAACACGGAGAGAGAGAGAGAGAGAGAGAGAGAGAGAGAGAGAGAGAGAGAGAGAGGCAATACAGTTCTTATGGGGCTGGCAATAGAGACTGTACCAGGCCAAGGCCACCACATGGCTCAACAGTAATGCCCAACTCTAATCAACAGAACCATGAACAGGCCCTAACGAGCACGGAAGAAACTACAATAAACAGAGCAGATACTATACTGAACAAAAATATAAAACGCAATGTAAAGTGTTGGTCCCATGTTTCATGAGCGGAAATAAAAGATCCCAGAAATGTTCCATATGCACAAAAAAATAAAATCTCTCAAATTCTGTGTACAAATTTGTTTACCTGAAGAAGCTGACTAAACTGCATGATCGTTACTGTAATGGCCGTTGGTGGAAGAAGGTGTTGACCAAGGTGCAGCGTCGTACGTGTTCGGCATTTTATTTAATATAACTGAACACTAAATACAAAGTAACAAAAGGCACAACCGAAACAGCTCTGTCAGGTGCAACACACTACACAGAAAATAACTACCCACAAATCATAGTGGGAAAACAGGCTACCTAAGTATGGTTCTCAATCAGAGACAACGATCGACAGCTGCCTCTGATTGGGAACCATACCAGGCCAAACACAGAAATACAAAACCTAGAACAAAAACATAGAATGCCCACCCCAACTCACGCCCTGACCAAACTAAAACAGAGACATAAAAAAGGAACTAAGGTCAGGACGTGACAATTACACAGGTGCCCCTTGTGCCAGGGACAATAAAAGGCCACTCTAAGATGTTCAGTTTTGTCACACAAAACAATGCCACAGATCTCAAGTTTTGAGGGAGCGTGCAATTGACATGCTGACTGCAGGAATGTCCATCAGAGCTGTTGCCAGGTAATTTAATGTTAATGTCTCTACCATAAGCCGCCTCCAAATCGTTTTAGAGAATTTGGCAGTACAGTACGTCCAACCGGCCTCACAACTGCAGACCACGTCTAACCACGCCAGTCCAGGACCTTCACATCCAGCTTTTTCACCAGCGGGATCGTCTGAGACCAGCCACCCCAATAGCTGATGAAACTGAGGAGTCTGTCTGTAATAAAGCCACTTTGTTGGGAAAATCTCATTCTGATTGAATAGGCCTGGCTCCCCAGTGGATGGGCCTATGCTTTCTCTGGCCCACCCATGGTTGCGACCCTACCTAGTCATGTGAAATTCATAGATTAGGGCCTAATGAATTAATTTCAATTTACTGACTTCCTTATAAAGTATGAAATGTAACTCAGTAAAATCTTTGAAATTGTTGCATGTTGCATTTATATTTTTGCTAAGGATAAGTAAATACTGTACAAAGTGAAAACTGGGTAACAGTTATGTGGAGGCAAAATTGTTTTTCACTGGGAATTGTCCCTGCTGTCCAGTAACCTCTTCATACACCCCACAAAAGATGAGAAAGGGGTGCTTAGCCCCCTCAAGCCAGTGTCTCCACACCTTCAGAGCCCTGACCACCGCTAACAACTCCCGGTCCCCCACGTCATAGTTACGCTCCGCTGGGCTGAGCTTACTGGGCGGCGTTTTGGTGGCGTACCCGAGCGCTGTGATAGCACGGCACCCACCCCAACCTCGGACGCGTCCACCTCCACTATGAATGCTAGAGAGAGGTCCGGATGCGCCAACACGGGTGCATCCGTGAACAGCGGCCTCAACCTGTTGAAAGCTCTGTCCGCCTCTGCTGACCATCGCAACCGCACCGGGCCCCCCTTTAGCAGTGAGGTAATTGGAGCCGCTACCTGGCCAAAACCCCGGATAAACCTCCGGTAGTAGTTGGCAAAACCCAAAAACCGCTGCACCTCTTTTACCGTGGTTGGAGTCGGCCAATTACGCACGGCCTTACTGCGGTCACCCTCCATCTCCACCCCCGAGGTGGAAATGCGATAACCCAGAAAGGAGACGGCTCGTTTGGAGAACACACACTTCTCAGCCTTGACGTATAGGTCATGCTCCAGCAGTCTACCAAGCACCTTGCGTACCAGAGACACATGCGCGGCGTGAGTGGCTGAGTAGATCAGAATGTCATCGATATAAACAACCACTCCCTGCCCGTGCAGGTCCCTGAGAATATCGTCTACAAAGGATTGAAAAATGGCTGGAGCATTTTTTAACCCATACGGCATGATGCAGTACTCATAGTGGCCCAATGTGGTACTAAATGCGATTTTCCACTCGTCTCCCTTCCGAATACGCATCAGGCTATACGTGCTCCTGAGATCCAATTTTGTGAAGAACTGCGCTCCCTGAAAGGATTCCACTGCCGTAGCAATGAGAGGTAGTGGGTAGCTGAACCCCACTGTGGTGGCATTTAGACCTCTATAATCAATACACGGACGCAATCCTCCCTCCTTCTTCTTCACAAAAAAAGAACAACAGGGGGTTCTGGGTGACATTTTATTTGTTTGAATGCTTTAAGGAAGTTTTGTAAACAGCTCTTTCTTTTTCTTTTTTTTACCCTCTTTTCTCCCCAATTTTGTGGTATCCAATTAGTAGTTACTATCTTGTCTCATCGCTACAACTCCCGTACGGGCTCGGGAGAGACCCAACCAAGCCGCACTACTTCTTAACACACGCGCATCCAACCCGGAAGCCAGCAGCACCAATGTGTCAGAGGAAAAACCATGCACCTGGCGACCTTGGTTAGCGTGCACTGCGCCCGGCCCGCCACAGGAGTCGCTGGTGCGCGATGAGACAAGGATATCCCTACCTGCCAAACCCTCCCTAACCCGGACGATGCTAGGCCAATTGTGCGTCGCCCCACGGACCTCCCGGTCACGGCCGTATGCGACAGAGCCTGGGCGCGAACCCAGAGTCTCTGGTGGCACCACTAGCGCTGTCGCATCTCGCACCCTACACTTGTCTGTCCATCGTGCATGTAAACAACTACAGCTTAGTCAGCTGATAGCGCCCATGCACTAGAGTTCTCAATTTCAGCCTGAACTCTTGTCTCTCTCTCCTCCCTGTCAGCTGCAGAAGCAGCTACAGGCTGCCATGTGTATTGCGCTGTCCAAGGTGCTGAAGCTGCAAGCTAACTACAGTAATTCACTAGTTTCTCTGACTGAAAAGTTATGTTATCTAATTTGTTGAGAATGCAAAAATATTCCAATATTTGATAAATGTGCCTTTCCCTGCCATGCTCTGTTCACGTGACACATGCATGCACCCGTTAGGACATAGGCTTTTATAATATCCAGAACATGTATTTATTATTTCAATATTCAAGACTCCATGTCTCCTAGTGTTTTTAATTGATGTGTTAATTTGTTGTGTTCTGTTCTGTTTCCTTAATGACTAGGCCATGGCCTAATTAGGCAGAACAATTCATGTTTTATTTTATTTTCCAAATAAAAAGCTTGATTGTATTTAAAGTCATGACTGACTGACTCGTACTTATATGGGCTACTATATTACTGCATAATAATAATAATAATCCTAAGAAGAACCCGAAGAAGGTGGGTAAGCCGAGCGCTGTGTGCCACTGCCAAACAGGTGTTAGAGTCTTGAACATTGAAATGGAACAGTGTAAACAACAGCTAACAAATAAGAAATCCTCGAGAGTCTGTTCTAAGGAAGAAATGCATTTTTCTGCCTACAAAGATTAAACACAGTTGCATTCCGACAGTTGCTGACATGTTGTGGTTCATTTGTTTAATTATTCAAGACTGCCTTTGTTATTTCAGTTTACAACTAAGCCTACTGTTGATGATATGACCTTACATACTTTTATAATTCTGATAATAACCACAACAACAAAAAGAAGAAAGAGATCAAGAAGGAGGAGAGGATTGAGCGCTGTGTGACCCATGTGTGTAAAGGTAGGCTATTATTCAAATATTTGTTTTCTGACCGTTTGGAAGAGTGTAAACAATGCTGAAGAAATTATAAGAAATCACAGATAATCTGATCTAACGAAAACAATTAGCTCACAGAACCAAACACACGCACACTTCAAAACAGACAACAGAAGAAGCATTTGTCTAATTTCTGAAGATACTTATTATACAGTATGGATGTCTTACTGTATAAACCCTGAGATCCACATACAACAGTATGGATGTCTTACTGTATAAACCCTGAGATCCACATACAACAGTATGGATGTCTTACTGTATAAACCCTGAGATCCACATACAACAGTATGGTTGTCTTACTGTATAATCCCTGAGATCCACATACCACATAATCCACAGTATGGATGTCTTACTGTATAAACCCTGAGATCCACATACAACAGTATGGTTGTCTTACTGTATAAACCCTGAGATCCACATACAACAGTATGGATGTCTTACTGTATAAACCCTGAGATCCACATACAACAGTATGGATGTCTTACTGTATAAACCCTGAGATCCACATACAACAGTATGGATGTCTTACTGTATAAACCCTGAGATCCACATACAACAGTATGGATGTCTTACTGTATAAACCCTGAGATCCACATACAACAGTATGGATGTCTTACTGTATAAACCCTGAGATCCACATACAACAGTATGGATGTCTTACTGTATAAACCCTGAGATCCACATACAACAGTATGGATGTCTTACTGTATAAACCCTGAGATCCACATACAACAGTATGGATGTCTTACTGTATAAACCCTAAGATCCACATAGAACAGTATGGTTGTCTTACTGTATAAACCCTGAGATCCACATACAACAGTATGGATGTCTTACCAGAAGACACACAGTATAAACCCTGAAATCCACATACAACAGTATGGATGTCTTACTGTATAAACCCTGAGATCCACATACAACAGTATGGATGTCTTACTGTATAAACCCGGAGATCCACATACAACAGTATGGATGTCTTACTGTATAAATCCTGAGATCAACATACAACAGTATGGATGTATTACTGTAAAAACCCTGAGATCCACATACAACAGTATGGATGTCTTACTGTATAAACCCTGAGATCCACATACAACAGTATGGATGTCTTACTGTATAAACCCTGAGATCCACATACAACAGTATGGTTGTCTTACTGTTTAAACCCTGAGATCCACATACAACAGTATGGATGTCTTACTGTATAAACCCTGAGATCCACATACAACAGTATGGATGTCTTACTGTATAAACCCTGAGATCCACATAATAATAATATAATAATATATGCCATTTAGCAGACGCTTTATCCAAATAAAAAGACTTACAGTCATGTGTGCATACATACAACAGTATGGATGTCTTACTGTATAAACCCTGAGATCCACATACAACAATATGGATGTCTTACTGTATAAACCCTGAGATCCACATACAACAGTATGGATGTCTTACTGTATAAACCCTGAGATCCACATACAACAGTATGGATGTCTTACTGTATAAACCCTGAGATCCACATACAACAGTATGGATGTCTTACTGTATAAACCCTGAGATCCATACAACAGTATGTTTGTCTTACTGTATAAACCCTGAGATCCACATACAACAGTATGGATGTCTTACTGTATAAACCCTGAGATCCACATACAACAGTATGGATGTCTTACTGTATAAACCCGGAGATCCACATACAACAGTATGGATGTCTTACTGTATAAACAATGAGATCAACATACAACAGTATGGATGTATTACTGTAAAAACCCTGAGATCCACATACAACAGTATGGATGTCTTACTGTATAAACCCTGAGATCCACATACAACAGTATGGATGTCTTACTGTATAAACCCTGAGATCCACATACAACAGTATGGATGTCTTACTGTATAAACCCTGAGATCCACATACAACAGTATGGATGTCTTACTGTATAAACCCTGAGATCCACATACAACAGTATGGATGTCTTACTGTATAAACCCTGAGATCCACATACAACAGTATGGATGTCTTACTGTATAAACCCTGAGATCAACATACAACAGTATGGATGTCTTACTGTATAAACCCTGAGATCCACATACAACAGTATGGATGTCTTACTGTATAAACCCTGAGATCCACATACAACAGTATGGATGTCTTACTGTATAAACCCTGAGATCCACATACAACAGTATGGATGTCTTACTGTATAAACCCTGAGATCCACATACAACAGTATGGATGTCTTACTGTATAAACCCTGAGATCCACATACAACAGTATGGATGTCTTACTGTATAAACCCTGAGATCCACATACAACAGTATGGATGTCTTACTGTATAAACCCTGAGATCCACATACAACAGTATGGATGTCTTACTGTATAAACCCTGAGATCCACATACAACAGTATGGATGTCTTACTGTATAAACCCTGAGATCCACATACAACAGTATGGATGTCTTACTGTATAAACCCTGAGATCCACATACAACAGTATGGATGTCTTACTGTATAAACCCTGAGATCCACATACAACAGTATGGATGTCTTACTGTATAAACCCTGAGATCCACATACAACAGTATGGATGTCTTACTGTAAAACCCTGAGATCCACATACAACAGTATGGATGTCTTACTGTATAAACCCTGAGATCCACATACAACAGTATGGATGTCTTACTGTATAAACCCTGAGATCCACATACAACAGTATGGATGTCTTACTGTATAAACCCTGAGATCCACATACAACAGTATGGATGTCTTACTGTATAAACCCTGAGATCCACATACAACAGTATGGATGTCTTACTGTATAAACCCTGAGATCCACATACAACAGTATGGATGTCTTACTGTATAAACCCTGAGATCCACATACAACAGTATGGATGTCTTACTGTATAAACCCTGAGATCCACATACAACAGTATGGATGTCTTACTGTATAAACCCTGAGATCCACATACAACAGTATGGATGTCTTACTGTATAAACCCTGAGATCCACATACAACAGTATGGATGTCTTACTGTATAAACCCTGAGATCCACATACAACAGTATGGATGTCTTACTGTATAAACCCTAAGATCCACATACAACAGTATGGATGTCTTACTGTATAAACCCTGAGATCCACATACAACAGTATGGATGTCTTACTGTATAAACCCTGAAATCCACATACAACAGTATGGATGTCTTACTGTATAAACCCTGAGATCCACATACAACAGTATGGATGTCTTACTGTATAAACCCTGAGATCCACATACAACAGTATGGATGTCTTACTGTATAAACCTGAGATCAACATACAACAGTATGGATGTATTACTGTAAAAACCCTGAGATCCACATACAACAGTATGGATGTCTTACTGTATAAACCCTGAGATCCACATACAACAGTATGGATGTCTTACTGTATAAACCCTGAGATCCACATACAACAGTATGGTTGTCTTACTGTATAAACCCTGAGATCCACATACAACAGTATGGATGTCTTACTGTATAAACCCTGAGATCCACATACAACAGTATGGATGTCTTACTGTATAAACCCTGAGATCCACATACAACAGTATGGATGTCTTACTGTATAAACCCTGAGATCCACATACAACAGTATGGATGTCTTACTGTATAAACCCTGAGATCCACATACAACAGTATGGATGTCTTACTGTATAAACCCTGAGATCCACATACAACAGTATGTTTGTCTTACTGTATAAACCCTGAGATCCACATACAACAGTATGGATGTCTTACTGTATAAACCCTAAGATCCACATAGAACAGTATGGTTGTCTTACTGTATAAACCCTGAGATCCACATACAACAGTATGGATGTCTTACTGTATAAACCCTGAGATCCACATACAACAGTATGGATGTCTTACTGTATAAACCCGGAGATCCACATACAACAGTATGGATGTCTTACTGTATAAATCCTGAGATCAACATACAACAGTATGGATGTATTACTGTAAAAACCCTGAGATCCACATACAACAGTATGGATGTCTTACTGTATAAACCCTGAGATCCACATACAACAGTATGGATGTCTTACTGTATAAACCCTGAGATCCACATACAACAGTATGGATGTCTTACTGTATAAACCCTGAGATCCACATAGAACAGTATGGATGTCTTACTGTATAAACCCTGAGATCCACATAGAACAGTATGGATGTCTTACTATATAAACCCTGAGATCCACATACAACAGTATGGATGTCTTACTGTATAAACCCTGAGATTCCACATACAACAGTATGGATGTCTTACTGTATAAACCCTGAGATCCACATACAACAGTATGGATGTCTTACTGTATAAACCCTAAGATCCACATACAACAGTATGGATGTCTTACTGTATAAACCCTGAGATCCACATACAACAGTATGGATGTCTTACTGTATAAACCCTGAGATCCACATACAACAGTATGGATGTCTTACTGTATAAACCCTGAGATCCACATACAACAGTATGGATGTCTTACTGTATAAACCCTGAGATCCACATAGAACAGTATGGATGTCTTACTGTATAAACCCTGAGATCCACATACAACAGTATGGATGTCTTACTGTATAAACCCTGAGATCCACATACAACAGTATGGATGTCTTACTGTATAAACCCTGAGATCCACATACAACAGTATGGATGTCTTACTGTATAAACCCTGAGATCCACATACAACAGTATGGATGTCTTACTGTATAAACCCTGAGATCCACATACAACAGTATGGATGTCTTACTGTATAAACCCTAAGATCCACATAGAACAGTATGGTTGTCTTACTGTATAAACCCTGAGATCCACATACAACAGTATGGATGTCTTACTGTATAAACCCTGAAATCCACATACAACAGTATGGATGTCTTACTATATAAACCCTGAGATCCACATACAACAGTATGGATGTCTTACTGTATAAACCCTGAGATTCACATACAACAGTATGGATGTCTTACTGTATAAACCCTGAGATCCACATACAACAGTATGGATGTCTTACTGTATAAACCCTGAGATCCACATACAACAGTATGGATGTCTTACTGTATAAACCCTGAGATCCACATACAACAGTATGGATGTCTTACTATATAAACCCTGAGATCCACATACAACAGTATGGATGTCTTACTGTATAAACCCTGAAATCCACATACAACAGTATGGATGTCTTACTATATAAACCCTGAGATCCACATACAACAGTATGGATGTCTTACTGTATAAACCCTGAGATTCACATACAACAGTATGGATGTCTTACTGTATAAACCCTGAAATCCACATACAACAGTATGGATGTCTTACTATATAAACCCTGAGATCCACATACAACAGTATGGATGTCTTACTGTATAAACCCTGAGATTCACATACAACAGTATGGATGTCTTACTGTATAAACCCTGAAATCCACATACAACAGTATGGATGTCTTACTATATAAACCCTGAGATCCACATACAACAGTATGGATGTCTTACTGTATAAACCCTGAGATCCACATACAACAGTATGGATGTCTTACTGTATAAACCCTGAGATCCACATACAACAGTATGGATGTCTTACTGTATAAACCCTGAGATCCACATACAACAGTATGGATGTCTTACTGTATAAACCCTGAGATCCACATACAACAGTATGGATGTCTTACTGTATAAACCCTGAGATCCACATACAACAGTATGGATGTCTTACTGTATAAACCCTGAGATCCACATACAACAGTTGTTGATTATATTCAAGTTGGGTTTTCCCCTCTCATCACTTCTCTTAGACAAGGCTTGGGCTTTTCACTCTCTCCTCACTCTGCTCGCTTCCAACAACATCTCACGTTGTTGTAAAAACCATGGTAGATTAATAGTCTACTTAACTTGAACAAAAGAGCAGACATCGTTTCGGTTTCGGGCTCATTACATTTATGGGATGTCGGACTAGGCCTGGGCTCGGGCTTCAGCTCATCGGGCTTGGGTCGGACCAGGCTAAAATGTTCAGCCCCAATGAAAACTCTACCATTGGCTGCCTAGGCTAAAACAAATATAGCTTGCCCGCTCCATTGCAAGCTATATTGCTCCATTGCAAGCCTTATCCTCACTGATTGGTAAATAAATGTAATGCTGAGATAATGTAATAAAAGACAATTACTTCAGACATTTAAAAGAAAACAGAAAAGAACAATATAAACTGGTACTTTTTTTTGTTTCGAAACTAATCAGAACTTTTGCAGGTCGGAACAGTGGAATGGAACTAAACAAATAATGGTTCTGTTCAGAATAAAACGATTGGACATTTTTTGGGGTTCCAGGAAAGAGATGAAACTCCATGAAAAGAGGAGAGACAACAGGTGAAATTAGATGAACAGTCTGGGAGGTTCAACCACCACACAGAGCTAAACTGTCAATGAAGAAGTGATTTAAGAGGGAGCTATGCTGAGACTTACAGAGGTGAAGTTCTGGGGACCGCACGGTTCTCCTCGGTACTTGCAGGAGAGAAGCATTTCCTCTAGCTGGTGGCTCAGCCGGTCCATAAACTCCAGGTTGCTGCCCTCAAAGTTTCTGGGGGGCAGGAACAGCCTGAAGTCAGACAGTTTGCTGAACCAGGCCTGGCTGTCCTCCTGCAGCAAATCCAATACCATGGGTCTCACCGTCCGGTTGGCCAGCAGTAGGCCCAGCCAGTGGCCAGCAAAGTACAGGTCACTTTTGGTGAGCTTGTAGAGGCGGATTGGGTTGTTGTTGCAGATAGTGACTGTGGGGAAGGCCATCTCCTTGGCCCACTCTGTGTGGATCCGTGTGTAGGTGGGGAAGGAGAGCCAGTGGAGCAGGCGGTTGGAGGACCAGGACAGGAGCAGGCCCAATGAGGTGCACAGGGCCAGCAGCCAGAAGGCCCGACGGCCTATGGAGCCACCGGACACACAAACATGCCTAAGGCCATGCAGACTTGTCCCAGCCAGCAGGGTAGAGGTGATTGAGGACAGGCCTGGCCTTGCAGGGAGGCGCCGGCGGCCTCTCCTCACCATGGCTGGGGATCCCTGCTGGAGACATCGCCCCTCCAGAGCCATGGCTGCCCAAACCGCTCCTAGTACAGAGAGAAAGGCTTCATCTCCCAGCCAGGCCTCAGGGGCTGGGCCCCACATGGAGCTCCAGGGCACCGATATCCCCACTGATGTAATCCACACCTGGATTTGTGCTTATCTGACTCTGCTGTTACACACAATCCGTACAAGCTCCTCACACACAACCTCACTCACACACACACATACTAACTCTCTCTCTCTGTCACAGTGTCTTCTGTTTGTTGTTGTTGGTTTCCTGTTTTACTCTTTAGCTACTTGTTGGGCTTCTCCCACTCAGTCCATCTGGTTCCCTTGACCTGAAAGTACTCCACTCACCCAACTCAGCAGTAAAAAATACATTCAGCCATGCAAATATGCACCAAGCGATGCAGCTTCTACATGAGCGACTCCAGCATCCGCACCAGTTAGTGTAGCACAAAGCGAGAGAGGAAGAGACAGAGGGACAGAGAGAGAGGAGAGAGAGAGAGAGAGAGAGGCAAGATGGGCTGAGAAGCACAGACAAAATGAAAGAACGGAAGGTTAAAGAAGAGAGCAGTGAGTCTGTTGTGGTTCTATCTGGTGCCATCTGTCAAAGAACGGCTCGTCCTGCCGGTTCCCTCTGCTCTGTCGGCGCTCCTCTCTGCCGACCGAGGCTGCTGTCTTTTGGGACTTTGCCGTCGCTCCACTTCGATCAGCTCAGCCTCGTTCAACCTGCTAACCCTCCAACACCACCACGGCCAGAGGCTGGACTTGTTTACATGACACCGCTAAAACGAGCAGCCGTACATCACTAATTGCCTTTGTGAGTCTACCTCGCTAATTTATTCTCCGGCTTTTTTTGTGAGCTCACTTTTATCTTCTTGATTTCCAGCCTTCCCCTCTTCCCATCTGTCACTCTCTCCGTATTCCCCCCTCCGTTCTCCTTTCTCTTCTCCTCCTCTCTTGACTGGAGGAGCGGGTGTTGTGTCCTGCGGGTGATAATGTACGGCTTGTGCGAGGAGCAGGCGCTTCTTAGTCCCAGATGCACGCAAACACTCATTCACACTGAGAGAGGAACACATGCACACACACTGCGTTTCCCTATGGGAAACCTGACCAGAGTCGATGGAAAATCTGTTCAGTCACGCTCAGATCCTGGTATCTCTCTTTCCCTCATTCTCTCGCTCCAGTTTTCTTTCACTCTCTGTTTCTCTCCCTCAGAACTGTGGCATTTCCAATCGTAACGCTCCTCTTGTTTTCTTCCTTTTCTAAAAATACTTCTCTCCAAATCAAATTCATTAACTTGCCCTCACGCTCCTCCTCCTCTTGTGCCGATGTCCGTCAATCCTTCTCAGCTCCACCCCCAACCAGGCTCCTCCTCCTCCCATGAAGTAGATGTGTGCATTCTCTCTCTCTCTCTGTCTCTCTGTCTCTCTCTCTCTCTCTCTCTCTCTCTCTCTCTCTCTCTCTCTCTCTCTCTCTCTCTCTCTCTCTCTTCCCCTCCTTTGGATATTGCCCTGATATTTTCTGTATTCTCTTCCTCCCGTGCAGACAGACTGTTCCTCTGGTCCCCTCTCTCTCATCGGGCAGCGTGTCCTCTCTGTGCTCCTCTCCTCCTGCGCCACAGCTCTGTCCACCCAGCCAGTGAGAGAGCGAGTGATGAGTGTCAGTCTGAGAACGCCAGCGCGCTCTCTCTCTCTCTCTCTCTCTCTCTCCTCCCCCTATGTTTGTCGGCTGCTGCCACAACTTACACAACAGGAGCAAAATGGGAGAGCAGGAGAGTGTGTGCACTCAGAGAGGGAGCCTGAGACAAACAGCATCATACTGAATTATTGCTTTGGCAGCTTTACCCTCTTTCAACCTAGTCTCCTCTCTCTCTCTCTCTCTCTCTCTCTCTCTCTCTCTCTCTCTCTCTCTCTCTCTCTCTCTCTCTCTCTCTCTCTGTCTCCCTTTGTCAAATAAACACAAAACAGCCCTACAGAATGTGGGAAAAGTATTTCCAGCCTGTTTGTGAAACATAAATTATCTTGAATTATGTTGTCAACATAGGGGGTAGACGAAATCAAGAAAAAAGCAAGACATTAGACAGATGGAGGGAAGGATGTGATTGAATGAAATATGACAAGACAAACAAGAGTAACACCTAAGTGCAACATTGAAAAGCTCTGTGGTCGTCTTAGCAGAGCTTCAGGCTTGGTTTGCACTGTACATTTGGCTTCTCATCACCAACTAACTCTCATGACAACTTTGACTTGTCATGTCTCCTAACAGCATTGGCTCAGCTGTGCTCTTCAGTGAAATCACACGGGGGACGACTATCCTTCCCCTAACATTTTACATCCCATTTACATCTGCACACGTTCATATAGTGGACGTTTTTATTCACAAAGACGCCACACACATGTACTGTGTGCAACACAACGAAATGAGCAGTAGCGTAGATACTACATCCCTTCTGATAAGTATGGAGAGTGTTGGAGTGTTAGAGAACTGCAGGGGTCATCATACTGGAAGCACAATTCTGGCAAATAGACAATGCATGAGACAGTGAGACATGAGTGTAGTACAAAAGAAGAAGCATCATCATAATAGGTCAACAGAAAGTGCTGCACCTGCATGTCTGACTCAGTCAGTGGTGTTACTGGGCACCTCAGACAGTTCCAGCTACAGTCCACTCAGTACTGTCCAGTTGGCCTGTAGCAGTTATAACGTCATCATAACAATGCAGTCATTTAGTACCTCTTAACCTTTGAAAAATATATATAATAATATATATAGATAATATATACAATAACAATATTGATTATTTAGGAGGAACAGTTTACGGTTACACATATCTCTTTTTGGGAAAAAAAGAAAATCCCTAATGAAACTATAATCTCAGACACATTAATATTTGAATATCTCGGTTTGTAATATTGCTTCATTTGCATTTAAGATGAGAAAGAATTCTCCGAAATGCTTTTGACAGAGCATCCATCTGCTAATGACAAAGTGAAGGATTTTTTTCCCTCCAAGTGAGAGGACTATTTTTCACTTGTTTAATTGAGTTGCTCCTAGCTGTTCTCAGCTAACAGAGAGGAGAGAGTTGAATAGGAGCCCAGCTCAGAAAACAGCAGAGACTATGTCTCAAATGGCACCCTATTTTCTATGGGCCCTGGTCAAAAGTGGTGCCCTTTATATAGAATAGGGTGCCATTTGGGACAAACACTATAAGTACAGTAGAATCTGCCCTCTGTGTGTCCCCTATGACTAAGTCATTATCAAGCTGAATAACAACTGGTATCTGTGCTTATCTTGTATGACTCACTGGGGCTAAGTGAATTGTGTAGCTGTTATGGAAACACAAACAGCAACAGCGAAAGAGAAAATGTGTAATGTGCAGCATTATAACTCATTGCGTTGGCTTGGCCGACTTGCAGTCGTGTGACTTGTACGTGTTGTAACGCAATGCTTTCTGACAGCTCCATGTGATTTGATCACAGGAGATGTGATGAAAAAGCATCTATACTGAGGGGTCATATACACACCCAGCCCACACACATGCCTGGAGAAACCCTTCACATAGAGGACCACGCACACACACACCCAGCCCACACACACACCCAGCCCACACACACACCCAGCCCACACACATGCCTAGAGAAACCCTTCACATAGAGGACCACGCACACACACACCCAGCCCACACACACCCAGCCCACACACATGCCTAGAGAAACTCTTCACATAGAGGACCACACACACACACACCCAGCCCACACACACCCAGCCCACACACACCCAGCCCACACGCACACACACACCCAGCCCACACACATGCCTAGAGAAACTCTTCACATAGAGGACCACACACACACACACCCAGCCCGCACACACCCAGCCCACACACACCCAGCCCACACACACCCAGCCCACACACACACCCAGCCCACACACACCCAGCCCACACACATGCCTAGAGAAACCCTTCACATAGAGGACCACACACACACACACCCAGCCCACACACACCCAGCCCACACACATGCCTAGAGAAACTCTTCACATAGAGGACCACACACACACACACCCAGCCCACGCACACCCAGCCCACACACATGCCTAGAGAAACTCTTCACATAGAGGACCACCCACCCACACACACACCCAGCCCACACACACCCAGCCCACACACATGCCTAGAGAAACCCTTCACATAGAGGACCACACACACACACACACACACACACACACACACACACACACACACACACACACACACACACACACACACACACACACACACACACACACACACACACACACACACACACACACACACACACACACACACACCCACACACACACAGCCCACACGCACACACGCACCCAGCCCACACTCATGCCTAGAGAAACTCTTCACATAGAGGACCACGCACACACACACCCAGCCCGCACACACCCAGCCCACACACACCCAGCCCACACACACCCAGCCCACACACACACCCAGCCCACACACACCCAGCCCACACACATGCCTAGAGAAACCCTTCACATAGAGGACCACACACATACACACCCAGCCCACACACATGCCTAGAGAAACTCTTCACATAGAGGACCACGCACACACACACCCAGCCCACACACATGCCTAGAGAAACTCTTCACATAGAGGACCACCCACCCACACACACACCCAGCCCACACACACTCAGCCCACACACATGCCTAGAGAAACCCTTCACATAGAGGACCACACACACACACACACACACACACACACACACACACACACACACACACACACACACACACACACACACACACACACACACACACACACACACACACACACACACACACACACACACACAGTCACACACACACACACACACACACACACAGTCACACACACACACACACACACACACACACACACACACACACACACACACACACACACACACACACACACACACACACACACACACACACACACACACACACACACACACACACACACACACACACACAGTCACACACACACAGTCACACACACACAGTCACACACACACACACACACACACACACACACACACACACACACACACACACACACACACACACACACACACACACACACACACACACACACACACACACACACACACACACACACACACACACAGTCACACACACAGTCACACAAACAGTCACTCTAATCAGGAGGATGGTGGTTTACTAGTCATAATCACAGCCCAGGTGCCAATGACTTCATCTCCTGTCTGAGACTTACCAGGCTCAGCCCTGTATAGTGGGTGTGTGTCCGTGTGTGTGTCCGTGTGTGTTGCACACCCAACTACTATTTTATACAAAGACTCTTTGTCCTTAAATGTCAGGTGAAACACAAAAGACGACTGGTCCTACTCTGTGACTCTCACTGACTCAACACAGACAGACATGCACACTACAATCATGTAAAAGCAAAACTGTAAACACATAGAAGATGTAAAATAATGTATAATGTATATCTCACCCATAGGGACACACACATATCATGAACATGCACCCGTTTCTTCTAATGCACCGCCTTGCAGCTTAAAGGACTGCAGAGCCAGTCCTTTATCCAGTCTGAATCCATCCAGCAGCAGCATAATTAGACGAGGAGTGTCATTCAGGGTAGCCCAGCTAGCATCAGTATAGAGGAGAACAGCTCAAAGGTTCAACATAAATATCCAATTAGCCAGCCTCCAAAACATCAGGGGAGTCCGAGATTAATCAGAGATATATCCCTGAACCATCTGATTCAATTACATGCATTCTTCTGTCCACAATGATGTGTGCATCTACTGTGTAATACCCCCTGTCCTTCATCAACAAACACCGTCCAGGATTCAAGGACTGGACAATACTACAATAACCATGAAGAAATGATGTGCGGAAAGGGTATAAAAGCTATTATGATTTCCATAGATTAAATTCATCTCTTCTCTCAGGACTTCGAGGCAGACAGAAAATCAACACACACATCACAGATTCCCTCATACAACCATTTTCTACGTGTTGCTAAAGGATTTGAATCACAAAAAGACGGCTTGAGGGTCGCTAACCCTTTACCCCCTCTGAGGGAGAGAAGCAGTGACGTGGGGAGCAGATGAAAGATGAGCAGGATGAGGAGACAGTGTGCAGCACTGCCATCCATCAAATCCACAGCATGCATTAAGATGACACCAACAACAGGCGATCAATGGCTTTTCTGTATTTTAGGAGTTTTTTAATCGAGCGTAGTCACACTTGTCTGGCTGTAGGTGTAGCAGGGCCTCCCCTGGCTTCAAACACCGCCTCCTCTCTAAATGAAAGGGAGGGCTGCTGCTGAGCTGTAGGGTGGTAATAGATTGAACGTTCCCTTTGTGGGTGAGTTCTTCGAGCTCACTGCAGTCATTATGGCTATTAGTTGTTGTCATGGCATGGAATAATCATCAGTTGGCTTGATGAAATGAGAGGAGATAGGGGGATTGGGTCTGTTTGTTGTATCTCAATCATAACCCTGCTGCTCTGTAGTGTGTAGTCTCTGATTAGATGTTGTACGACAGCCATCATCTTCACCAACACCACAGAGCGAGGACAGTAAAAGCTATGCAATTTGGTATCGACCACACTCAACCTCTCCAAATGGATGGGATGCCTCAGGATCATTCAGGTGTTTGTTTGTCTACTGTGATCTGGTCTGGTGTAGACACACTTCATGTTGTTGCTATGTTAATTATATAGTCAAGTGTGATCAAACATTCCTTAGTGGGGTACAGAGCCAATAGAAATAGAGCTGGCACTCATAAGCCCCACCACATACCTTTATTCATAAACAAACTACGTTTCCATCCTGCAAAGATCTTCGTCAGGTCACTGTGTTATTTATGTCTAAATATATTCACTTCTTATTTCTTACAGTGCAAGATATTGATCTTTCAAATAGATCGATGCCATTACAGCGCCTTAGTTATAGTGCATAGATCAACAGCTACTGTTGGTTTGTAGAGAGACAGCATGTGAAACATGCTTTCGCCCGTTTAGATTGTCTGCAGTGGAAGACGAAGCTTCTTATGAAGCTTGATCCATTCTGGTGTTATAGCTAATCTGGCTCTAGAGAATGAGGTGAGATAAATGACTCCTGGTCCGCCAGTATACCAGGGAAAGACTGTCATACCACAGAAAGAAGTAGGAGCCAGATACTTCACAGGATGTGATGTATAAATCTGAAGCATCCGTTTACAACTTCTTCTCACCACCAAATAAGACCAATGGAGGGAAGTGGGAGAAGATGGAGCTAGATGAAACTTGGCCGACATTCCGCACATTTTCTCATTGACGAAACATTCGATCTCAATACAGTTTTCATTTTCCCAAAACTACAATCTGTTATGAACAGAGCGCACTATGTTTTGTAGACTTGACCCTTTAAAAACGTTTCTAAACATTGCATTGTTTAGAAGGAGCGTAAGGACGACTTGAGTAACTTCACACGCACACTTCACAGAGTAGGCGTTCCCTAATGGAAATATGCAAATATATGTTAGAACACACCAGTAGGATATTGCTAGCATGTGCTTGGCTCTGCCTACCTTCTTGCTTGTTCTGCAAACTATGCTTAATTTGCTCCCATTGGAAACGACGTCAATGATCTTGGGTTAGTTACCAGCATACTGTACAAGGTGTGATGGTGATGAAGGGTCCCCCTGAGAGTTCAGCTGCAGTTATTCAAAATACACTGAACAAAAATATAAACACAACATGTAAAGTGTTGGTCACTTGTTTCATGAGCTGAATTAAAATACCACAGAGATGTTCCAGACACACGGAAATATAATTTATTTCAATTTTTGTTCACAAATTTGTACATCCCTGTTAGTGAGCATTTCTCCTGCCAAGATAATCCATCCACCTGACAGGTGTGGCATATCAATATGCTGATTAAACAGCATGATCATTACACAGGTGCATGTTGTGCAGGGGACAATAAAAGGCCACTCTAAAATGTGCAGTTTTGTCACACAACACAATGCCACAGATGGCTCAAGTTTTGAGGGAGCGTGCAATTGGCATGCAGACTGCAGGAATGTCCACCAGAGCTGTTAATAAAGAATTGAATGTTAATGTCTCTACCATAAACCACCTCCAAGGTAATTTTAGAGAATTTGGCAGTACGTCCAACCAGCCTCACAACCGCAGACCAAGTGTAACCACGCCAGGCCAGGACCTCCACATCCGGCTTTCACCTGTGGGATCATCTGAGACCAGTCACCTGGACACCTGAGGAAACTACAAATCAAATCACATCAAATGTTATTTATATAGCCCTTCGTACTTCAGCTGATATCTCAAAGTGCTGTACAGAAACCCAGCCTAAAACCCCAAACAGCAAGCAATGCAGGTGTAGAAGCACGGTGGCTAGGAAAAACTCCCTAGAAAGGCCAAAACCTAGGAAGAAACCTAGAGAGGAACCAGGCTTTGTGGGGTGGCCAGTCCTCTTCTGGCTGTGCCGGGTAGAGATTATAACAGAACATGGCCAAGATGTTCAAACTACAGGTTTGCACAACCAAATCATTTCTGCACAAACTGTCAGGGAAGCTCATTTGCCGTCATCCTCACCAGGGTCTTGACCTGACTGCAGTTTGGCGTCGTAACCGATTTCAGTTGGCAAATGCTCATCTGTGAAGTGTGCTCTTCACAGATGAATATCGGTTTCAATTGTATGGGGCAACAGCTCCATTGTGTGATCGAGCGGTTTGCTGCTGTCAATGTTGTGAGCAGGGTGCCCCATGGTGGCAGTGGGATTTTGGCATGGGCAGGCATAAGCTATAAACAACGAACACAATGGCATTTTATCGATGGCAATTTGAATGCACAGAGATACTGTGATGAGATCCTGAGGCCCATTGTCGTGTCATTCATCCGCCGACATCACCTCATGTTTATACTCACCAGACGTGTCACCCATTGAGCATGTTTGGGATGCTATGGATCGACGTGTAAGACAGTGCTATCCATATCGCCCCAATATCCAGCAACTTCGCACATCCATTGAAGAGGAGTAGGACCACATTCCACAGGCCACAATCAACAGCCTGATCAACTCTATGAGAAGGAGATGTGTCACGCTGCATGAGGCAAATGCTGTTCACACCAGATACTGACTGGTTTTCTGATACACAACCCTACTTTTCTTTTAAGCTCTCTGTTACCAACAGATGCACATCTATATTCCCAGTTATGTGAAATTTATAGATCCCGGCCTAATTTCTTTATTTAATTTGTCTGATTTCCGTATATGAACTGTAACTCAGTAAAATATTTGAAATTGTTACATGTTGCGTTTATATTTTTGTTCAGTGAAATTTATTGAGGAATCAATAGGACCAATAGGAAGGCATCCAGGACTATCGGTGACTACTATACATATATACTACTATACATATATACTACTACACATATATACTACTATACATATATACTACTATACATTTGGCAAAGCAATGGCCAACATTTAACACAGCTCAATGTCTTTGTATCTCAAGGTTTGTGTGAAGAAAAAGTAATTCCTGTTGTATAGTGCTTTCATCATCTGTGCCTGTCATGTCTCCACCCACAAACAGGTACATGACTGCACATAATGCAGAGATGCCATCTCTCTGATTAAGGTACACTGAAATGAACTAGAAAGAGGTCGTAAACCCGTCTCACAAACAGGAGTACTGTATGTACACTGGTGCTGTGATATACATGCTCAGGGGTGCTATAATTTAGAGTGAATGGGGCTGTGACAACACCAAACCCATGCTCTCTCCTGAGTCCCTTAATTCCCCTTTTCAATTCCTGTCTCTGTCACCCTGAGTCTGTCATCAGGGCTGCGTGGGGAGTAAGGAGGTGAATTCATCAGGGAAGGGAAATAGACAGAGCAGGTAGAGGGGTATGGTAGACAGTAGCTCTGTGCTGCTGTGCCTGCTGCTCAGGATACTGCAGCTGACGAACATGGCAACAGGCTAAAGGAGAGGATGGCTGCCTGCATCACACAGCCCTGACACTGAGAGAAGAGAGAGCTGTCCGTGTGTGGGGGGGGGACTGCTGTTTCCCTCTGATAAAAGCTAGCATATTGTTCCCTCTCTGGGCTCAGTCTTTCATGGTGAAACGGTTGCAGACAGAAACCAAACAGGAGCCCATGGTCAACGTACTAATCTGCTCTCTGTGAATAGAGTGGTCATGTTGTAACTGTTTGTTTAAGATGGATCTCTACAGGTTTGAGGAGTGCGTTTCCCACCTGCCTGTGAGAGGATTTCACCTGTTGGGCCAGTCCTGACAGTCAGGGTTGGGTAGGTTACTTTCTTAAAGTAATCTGTTACAGTTATGTAACGGCGTTCTTCGTTTGTCAAAAGAGAGTCGGACAGAAATGTAGCGTGGTGGTTACTCATGTCTTTAATAAAGAATAGCGATACATGAAATAACTTAAATAAATATACAAAACAACAAAACGAAACGTGAAAACCTATTACAGCCTATCTGGTGAAAACTACACAGAGACAGGAACAATCACCCACAAACTACACAGTGAAACCCCGGCTACCTAAATACAGTTCCCAATCAGAGACAACGAGAATCACCTGACTCTGATTGAGAACCGCCTCAGGCAGCCATGCCTATGCTCGACACACCCCTAATAAACCACAATCCCAATGCCTACAAAAACCCCAATAAGACAACACAATAAACCCATGTCACACCCTGGCCTGAACAAATAATATAAGGAAAACACAAAATACAATGACCAAGGCGTGACAGAACCCCCCCCCCCCCTAAGGTGCGGACTCCCGGACGCACCTCACAGCCATAGGGAGGGTCCGGCTGGGCGTCTGTCCATGGTGGCTGTTCCGGCTCGGGACGTGGACCCCACTCCATTCCTCCCCTTCGCGTCCTGGGATAATCCACCCTCGCCGCCGACCATGGCCTAATAGTCCTCCCCCAGAACCCCACTGAACTGAGGGGCAGCTCGGGACTGAGGGGAAGCTCGGGACTGAGGGGCAGCTCGGGACTGAGGGGCAGCCCGGGACTGAGGGGAAGCCCAGTACTGAGAGGAAGCCCAGTACTGAGAGGAAGCCGAGGACTGAGAGGAAGCCCAGTACTGAGATGAAGCTCAGGCAGGTAGTAGGCTCCGGTAGATCCTGGCAGGCTGGCGGATCTGGAAGATTCTGGTTGACTGGCAGATCTGGAAGAGACTGGTTGACTGGCAGATCTAGAAGATCATGGCTGACTGGCGGATCTAGCTGCTCTATGCAGACTGACAGCTCTGGCTGCTCCATGCAGGCTGGCAGCACCTTGCAGACTGGTAGCTCTTTGCAGACTGGCAGCTCCTTGCAGACTGGCAGCTCCTTGCAGACTGACAGCTCTGGCTGCTCCATGCAGGCTGACAGCTCCTTGCAGACTGACAGCTCCTTGCAGACTGGCAGCTCCTTGCAGACTGGCAGCTCCTTGCAGACTGGCAGCTCTTTGCAGACTGCTAGCTCTGGCTGCTTCATGCAGACTGACAGCTCTGGCTGCTTCATACAGACTGACATATCTGGCTGCTTCATGCAGACTGACATCTCTGGCTGCTTCATGCAGACTGACAGCTCTGGCTGCTTCATACAGACTGACAGCTCTGGCTGCTTCATGCAGACTGACAGCTCTGGCTGCTTCATGCAGACTGACAGCTCTGGCTGCTTCATGCATACTGACAGCTCTGGCTGCTACATACAGACTGGCAGCTCAGGCTGCTCAGAACAGGCAGGAGGCTCCGGCAGCGCCGTAGAGGAGGAAGGCTCTAGAAGCGCTGAACAGGCGGGAGACTCCGGTAGCGCAGGAGAGGAGAAAGGCTCTGATAGCGCTGAACAGACAGGAGACTCCAGCAGCGCTGTAGAGGAGGAAGGCTCTGATAGCGCTGAACAGGCGGGAGGCTCCGACAGCGCAGGAGAGGCGAGGCGCACTGTAGGCCTGATGCGTGGTGCTGGCACTGGTGGTACTGGGCCGAGGACACGCACAGGAAGCCTGGTGCGGGGAGCTGCTACCGGAGGACTGGTGTGTGGAGGTGGCTCTGGATAGACCGGACCGTGCAGGCGCACTGGAGCTCTTGAGCACCGAGCCTGCCCAACCTTACCTGGCTCAATGCCCACTCTAGCCGTGCTGCCTCCTCATACCAGCGCCTCTCCGCTTTTCCGCCTCCAGTTCTTCCTTGGGACGGCGATATTCTCCAGGCTGAGCCCAGGGTCCTTTTCCGTCTAATATCTCCTCCCAAGTCCAGAAGTCCTTTGATCGCTGCTCCTCACGATTAACAGGGAGAGTTGGCTCAGGTCTGACTCCTGACTTTGCCACTCTCCCTCTGAGCCCTCCCCCAATGCATTTTTGGGGCTGACTTTCGGGTTTCTTTCTGCGCCGCCATGTCTTTCTCTTCGACTCCATTCTCCTATAGCCCTCTTCGCACTGCTCCAGCGAATCCCAGGCGGGCTCCGGCACTCTCTCTGGGTCGACCTCCCACCTGTCTATTTCATCCCACGTCGTATACTCCATTCGTCTGCTGTCCATAACGTCCTCCACTCGATGCTCCTGCTGTCGCTGCCTGTAACCACGCCACTCGGTCCGTGTGTGGTGGGTGATTCTGTAACGGCGTTCTTCGTTTGTCGAAAGAGAGTCGGACCGAAATGCAGCGTGGTGGTTACTCATGTCTTTAATAAAGAATAGCGATACATGAAATAACTTAAATAAATATACAAAACAACAAAACGAAACGTGAAAACCTATTACAGCCTATCTGGTGAAAACTACACAGAGACAGGAACAATCACCCATGAACTACACAGTGAAACCCCGGCTACCTAAATATGGTTCGCAATCAGAGACAACGAGAATCACCTGACTCTGATTGAGAACCGCCTCAGGCAGCCAAGCCTATGCTCGACACACCCCTAATAAACCACAATCCCAATGCCTACCTACTCCCCCTTCCAGTACCCTGCAGCCCTCTACCTACTCCCACTTCCAGTACCCTGTAGCCCCCTACCTACTCCCAATTCCAGTACCCTGTAGCTCTCTACCTACTCCCACTTCCAGTACCCTGTAGCCCTCTACCTACTCCCCCTTCCTGTACCCTGTAGCCTTCTACCTACTCCCCCTTCCAGTACCCTGTAGCCCTCTACCTACTCCCACTTCCAGTACCCTGTAGCTCTCTACCTACTCCCCCTTCCAATACCCTGTAGCTCTCTACCTACTCCCCCTGCTCCTTCCAGTACCCTGTAGCTCTCTACCTACTCCCACTTCCAGTACCCTGTAGCCCTCTACCTACTCCCCCTTCCAGTACCCTGTAGCCCTCTACCTTCTCCCACTTCCAGTACCCTGTAGCCCTCTACCTACTCCTCCTTCCAGTGCCCTGTAGCCCTACCTACCTACTCCCACTTCCTGTGCCCTGTAGCCCTCTGCCTACTCCCCCTTCCAGTACCATGTTGCCCTCTACCTACTCCACCTTCCAGTACCATGTAGCCCTCTACCTACTCCCACTTCCTGTACCCTGTAGCCTTCTGCCTACTCCTCCTTCCAGTACCCTGTAGCCCTCTACCTACTCCCCATCCAGTACCCCGTAGCCCTCTACCTACTCCCCCTTCCAGTACCCTGTAGCCCTCTACCTACTCCCACTTCCAGTACCATGTAGCCCTCTACCTACTCCTCCTTCCAGTACCCTGTAGCCCTCTACCTACTTCCACTTCCTGTACCCTGTAGCCCTCTACCTACTCCCCCTTCCAGTACCCTGTAGCCCTCTACCTACTCCCACTTCCAGTACCCTGTAGCCCTCTACCTTCTCCCACTTCCAGTACCCTGTAGCCCTCGACCTACTCCTCCTTCCAGTGCCCTGTAGCCCTACCTACCTACTCCCACTTCCTGTACCCTGTAGCCCTCTGCCTACTCCCCCTTCCAGTACCCTGTAGCTCTCTAACTACTCCCCCTTCCAGTACCATGTTGCCCTCTACCTACTCCACCTTCCAGTACCATGTAGCCCTCTCCCTACTCCCACTGCCAGTACCCTGTAGCCCTCTACCTACTCCCCCTTCCAGTACCCTGTAGCCCCCTACCTACTCCCCCTTCCAGTAACCTGTAGCCCTCTACCTACTCCCACTTCCAGTACCATGTTGCCCTCTACCTACTCCCCCTTCCAGTACCATGTAGCCCTCTCCCTTCTCACACTGCCAGTACCCTGTAGCCCTCTACCTACTCCCCATTCCAGTACCCTGTAGCCCTCTACGTACTCCCCCTTCCAGTACCCTGTAGCCCTCTACCTACTCCCACTTCCAGTACCATGTGGCCCTCTACCTACTCCTCCTTCCAGTACCCTGTAGCCCTCTACCTACTCCCCCTTCCAGTACCCTGTAGCCCTCTACCTACTCCCCCTTCCAGTACCCTGTAGCCCTCTACCTACTCCCACTTCCAGTACCATGTAGCCCTCTACCTACTCCTCCTTCCAGTACCGTGTAGCCCTCTACCTACTCCCCCTTCCAGTACCCTGTAGCTCTCTACTTACTCCCCCTGCTCCTTCCAGTCCCCTTTACCCTTCTTACCTACCTCCCCTTTCAGTACCCTGTTTCTCGCTATCCAGTTTGAAAAGTCTAAGCACATTCCAGTCTTTGCACTCCACCGACATCGACCTTTCAAAACCAGTCCAGCATACCCAAGGCTTAACTAGGTGTTAGAGGGACTTGCCTAGTTAAATAAAGGTTAAATAAAAAATTGACAAAAGGTGTTAGAGGGACAGGGGAGAGGGGAGAGAACAAAAACCACAGCATTTCAACAATGGATTTTCCTGCCAATCCAATTTTAATTGGGTGGCTCTGAGTCCATCATTACACAGTTGGGTTGAGGCATCACTTTACCTACTGTAGGTAAGGATGGTACAGGACTATACTGAACTTCCTCAAACCGCCTGTGTGCTGTGTGCTGTGTGTGTAGGTGTGTATAGGCCTAGCTTGTATGTTGTTTGTACATGCATGCTTCTTCGTCTGTATATTGTCCGTGTATATCATCATCACTGTACTGGATCAGAGAGTGAATGGATCACTATTTATCACTCCCTTATGAGACGATGGCGAGGGAGTGATCTATTCATCAGACTGTAGCCGTGGTGACATGCTTGGCAAGGCCACCATGCTGTGTCAAGCGATGCAGGAGCTGACGTGACCTGAATCCCAGAGAGACACCTTTGTATTCTCCCTGACACACTCAGCCGTGACCAATCACGCTGAGTTCAAGTGGAATTGAGGCTGGAACAACAGTTCCCAGAGGGCCACACTGCATCTGTTAACAAACCATGCACTTTTTATCACTGGCAGGGGTATTCCCCTTGCTTCAATATCCATTATTCAAACTATAATACTGTATAAACGACTGTAGTGGTTATTATGACCATCATGAAGCCAATGAGAAAAATCACAACTGTGCTTTTCAGTTTTCCCTCTTAAACCAGAGGTTAAATGTGTACAATATATTGCGCATAAATCTAGAGGGTGGTAGCTTGCCTGATGATCCATATTCATTAGACAGGGGACTGCTTCAAGGAGAAATAGTATATATAAATAGTGTCAGGCGTTAATGTAATGGCAGGGGTCAGAGGGGTAATCGTATATAAAAATAGTGCCAGGCGTTAATATAATGGCAGGGGTCAGAGGGGTAATCGTATATATAAATAGTGCCAGGCGTTAATGTAATCGCAGGGGTCAGAGGGGTAATCATATATATAAATAGTGCCAGGCATTAATATAATGGCAGGGGTCAAAAGGGTATTGATTAAGATGTTGATCATTGCTGACATTAATCGTATCTATGGTAATGAGGGGTGTATGTTCGCAGACCCAGTATAAGCTGTAATCAGTAATGGTGAAACTGATCATTGCACATGGCGCCTGAGGTTTGGAAATCTCCAGACCTCTGGTGAAAAATAGACTAGAACAATCATAGGGAACAGTCACCGCAAGTCTCTTTTTTATACACGCTTTGTCCTTCAGCCAGTGAAGTAACAGGTGGTTGAAACCAGGGTGGTAGACTGAGCATATTATCTGAGCACTGGCTCAGTCCGTGGGCAGTAACAGGTGGTTGAAACCTGGGTGGTAGACTGATCATATTATCTGAGCACTGGCTCAGTCCGTGGGCAGTAACAGGTGGCTGAAACCTGGGTGGTAGACTGAGCATATTATCTGAGCACTGGCTCAGTCCGTGGGCAGTAACAGGTGGTTGAAACCTGGGTGGTAGACTGAGCATATTATCTGAGCACTGGCTCAGTCCGTGGGCAGTAACAGGTGGTTGAAACCTGGGTGGTAGACTGAGCATATTATCTGAGCACTGGCTCAGTCCGTGGGCAGTAACAGGCGGTTGAAACCTGGGTGGTAGACTGAGCATATTATCTGAGCACTGGCTCAGTCATTGGGCAGTGACAGGTGGTTGAAACCTGGGTGGTAGACTGAGCATATTATCTGAGCACTGGCTCAGTCCGTGGGCAGTAACAGGTGGTTGAAACCTGGGTGGTAGACTGAGCATATTATCTGAGCACTGGCTCAGTCCGTGGGCAGTAACAGGTGGTTGAAACCTGGGTGGTAGACTGAGCATATTATCTGAGCACTGGCTCAGTCCGTGGGCAGTAACAGGTGGTTGAAACCTGGGTGGTAGACTGAGCATATTATCTGAGCACTGGCTCAGTCCGTGGGCAGTAACAGGTGGTTGAAACCTGGGTGGTAGACTGAGCATATTATCTGAGCACTGGCTCAGTCCGTGAGCAGTAACAGGTGGTTGAAACCTGGGTGGTAGACTGAGCATATTATCTGAGCACTGGCTCAGTCCGTGAGCAGTAACAGGTGGTTGAAACCTGGGTGGTAGACTGAGCATATTATCTGAGCACTGGCTCAGTCCGTGAGCAGTAACAGGTGGTTGAAACCTGGGTGGTAGACTGAGCATATTATCTGAGCACTGGCTCAGTCCGTGAGCAGTAACAGGTGGTTGAAACCTGGGTGGTAGACTGAGCATATTATCTGAGCACTGGCTCAGTCCGTGAGCAGTAACAGGTGGTTGAAACCTGGGTGGTAGACTGAGCATATTATCTGAGCACTGGCTCAGTCCGTGGGCAGTAACAGGTGGTTGAAACCTGGGTGGTAGACTGAGCATATTATCTGAGCACTGGCTCAGTCCGTGGGCAGTAACAGGTGGTTGAAACCTGGGTGGTAGACTGAGCATATTATCTGAGCACTGGCTCAGTCCGTGGCAGTAACAGGTGGTTGAAACCTGGGTGGTAGACTGAGCATATTATCTGAGCACTGGCTCAGTCCGTGAGCAGTAACAGGTGGTTGAAACCTGGGTGGTAGACTGAGCATATTATCTGAGCACTGGCTCAGTCCGTGAGCAGTAACAGGTGGTTGAAACCTGAAACCTGGGTGGTAGACTTGAAACCTGGGTGGTAGACATATTATCTGAGCACTGGCTCAGTCCGTGGGCAGTAACAGGTGGTTGAAACCTGGGTGGTAGACTGAGCATATTATCTGAGCACTGGCTCAGTCCGTGGGCAGTAACAGGTGGTTGAAACCTGGGTGGTAGACTGAGCATATTATCTGAGCACTGGCTCAGTCCGTGGGCAGTAACAGGTGGTTGAAACCTGGGTGGTAGACTGAGCATATTATCTGAGCACTGGCTCAGTCCGTGGGCAGTAACAGGTGGTTGAAACCTGGGTGGTAGACTGAGCATATTATCTGAGCACTGGCTCAGTCCGTGAGCAGTAACAGGTGGTTGAAACCTGGGTGGTAGACTGAGCATATTATCTGAGCACTGGCTCAGTCCGTGAGCAGTAGTCAGGTGGTTGAAACCTGGGTGGTAGACTGAGCATATTATCTGAGCACTGGCTCAGTCCGTGGGCAGTAACAGGTGGTTGAAACCTGGGTGGTAGACTGAGCATATTATCTGAGCACTGGCTCAGTCCGTGGGCAGTAACAGGTGGTTGAAACCTGGGTGTCCGTAGACTGAAACCTGCATATTATCTGAGCACTGGCTCAGTCCGTGGGCAGTAACAGGTGGTTGAAACCTGGGTGGTAGACTGAGCATATTATCTGAGCACTGGCTCAGTCCGTGAGCAGTAACAGGTGGTTGAAACCTGGGTGGTAGACTGAGCATATTATCTGAGCACTGGCTCAGTCCGTGGGCAGTAACAGGTGGTTGAAACCTGGGTGGTAGACTGAGCATATTATCTGAGCACTGGCTCAGTCCGTGGGCAGTAACAGGTGGTTGAAACCTGGGTGGTAGACTGAGCATATTATCTGAGCACTGGCTCAGTCCGTGGGCAGTAACAGGTGGTTGAAACCTGGGTGGTAGACTGAACATATTATCTGAGCACTGGCTCAGTCCGTGAGCAGTAACAGGTGGTTGAAACCTGGGTGGTAGACTGAGCATATTATCTGAGCACTGGCTCAGTCCGTGGGCAGTAACAGGTGGTTGAAACCTGGGTGGTAGACTGAGCATATTATCTGAGCACTGGCTCAGTCCGTGGGCAGTAACAGGTGGTTGAAACCTGGGTGGTAGACTGAGCATATTATCTGAGCACTGGCTCAGTCCGTGAGCAGTAACAGGTGGTTGAAACCTGGGTGGTAGACTGAGCATATTATCTGAGCACTGGCTCAGTCCGTGGGCAGTAACAGGTGGTTGAAACCTGGGTGGTAGACTGAGCATATTATCTGAGCACTGGCTCAGTCCGTGAGCAGTAACAGGTGGTTGAAACCTGGGTGGTAGACTGAGCATATTATCTGAGCACTGGCTCAGTCCGTGAGCAGTAACAGGTGGTTGAAACCTGGGTGGTAGACTGAGCATATTATCTGAGCACTGGCTCAGTCCGTGGGCAGTAACAGGTGGTTGAAACCTGGGTGGTAGACTGAGCATATTATCTGAGCACTGGCTCAGTCCGTGGGCAGTAACAGGTGGTTGAAACCTGGGTGGTAGACTGAGCATATTATCTGAGCACTGGCTCAGTCCGTGAGCAGTAACAGGTGGTTGAAACCTGGGTGGTAGACTGAGCATATTATCTGAGCACTGGCTCAGTCCGTGGGCAGTAACAGGTGGTTGAAACCTGGGTGGTAGACTGAGCATATTATCTGAGCACTGGCTCAGTCCGTGGGCAGTAACAGGTGGTTGAAACCTGGGTGGTAGACTGAGCATATTATCTGAGCACTGGCTCAGTCCGTGGGCAGTAACAGGTGGTTGAAACCTGGGTGGTAGACTGAGCATATTATCTGAGCACTGGCTCAGTCCGTGGGCAGTAACAGGTGGTTGAAACCTGGGTGGTAGACTGAGCATATTATCTGAGCACTGGCTCAGTCCGTGGGCAGTAACAGGTGGTTGAAACCTGGGTGGTAGACTGAGCATATTATCTGAGCACTGGCTCAGTCCGTGGGCAGTAACAGGTGGTTGAAACCTGGGTGGTAGACTGAGCATATTATCTGAGCACTGGCTCAGTCCGTGGGCAGTAACAGGTGGTTGAAACCTGGGTGGTAGACTGAGCATATTATCTGAGCACTGGCTCAGTCCGTGGGCAGTAACAGGTGGTTGAAACCTGGGTGGTAGACTGAGCATATTATCTGAGCACTGGCTCAGTCCGTGAGCAGTAACAGGTGGTTGAAACCTGGGTGGTAGACTGAGCATATTATCTGAGCACTGGCTCAGTCCGTGGGCAGTAACAGGTGGTTGAAACCTGGGTGGTAGACTGAGCATATTATCTGAGCACTGGCTCAGTCCGTGAGCAGTAACAGGTGGTTGAAACCTGGGTGGTAGACTGAGCATATTATCTGAGCACTGGCTCAGTCCGTGGGCAGTAACAGGTGGTTGAAACCTGGGTGGTAGACTGAGCATATTATCTGAGCACTGGCTCAGTCCGTGGGCAGTAACAGGTGGTTGAAACCTGGGTGGTAGACTGAGCATATTATCTGAGCACTGGCTCAGTCCGTGGGCAGTAACAGGTGGTTGAAACCTGGGTGGTAGACTGAGCATATTATCTGAGCACTGGCTCAGTCCGTGAGCAGTAACAGGTGGTTGAAACCTGGGTGGTAGACTGAGCATATTATCTGAGCACTGGCTCAGTCCGTGGCAGTAACAGGTGGTTGAAACCTGGGTGGTAGACTGAGCATATTATCTGAGCACTGGCTCAGTCCGTGAGCAGTAACAGGTGGTTGAAACCTGGGTGGTAGACTGAGCATATTATCTGAGCACTGGCTCAGTCCGTGGGCAGTAACAGGTGGTTGAAACCTGGGTGGTAGACTGAGCATATTATCTGAGCACTGGCTCAGTCCGTGAGCAGTAACAGGTGGTTGAAACCTGGGTGGTAGACTGAGCATATTATCTGAGCACTGGCTCAGTCCGTGGGCAGTAACAGGTGGTTGAAACCTGGGTGGTAGACTGAACATATTATCTGAGCACTGGCTCAGTCCGTGGTAGCAGTAACAGGTGGTTGAAACCTGGGTGGTAGACTGAGCATATTATCTGAGCACTGGCTCAGTCCGTGGGCAGTAACAGGTGGTTGAAACCTGGGTGGTAGACTGAGCATATTATCTGAGCACTGGCTCAGTCCGTGAGCAGTAACAGGTGGTTGAAACCTGGGTGGTAGACTGAGCATATTATCTGAGCACTGGCTCAGTCCGTGAGCAGTAACAGGTGGTTGAAACCTGGGTGGTAGACTGAGCATATTATCTGAGCACTGGCTCAGTCCGTGGGCAGTAACAGGTGGTTGAAACCTGGGTGGTAGACTGAGCATATTATCTGAGCACTGGCTCAGTCCGTGGTGCAGTAACAGGTGGTTGAAACCTGGGTGGTAGACTGAGCATATTATCTGAGCACTGGCTCAGTCCGTGGGCAGTAACAGGTGGTTGAAACCTGGGTGGTAGACTGAGCATATTATCTGAGCACTGGCTCAGTCCGTGAGCAGTAACAGGTGGTTGAAACCTGGGTGGTAGACTGAGCATATTATCTGAGCACTGGCTCAGTCCGTGGGCAGTAACAGGTGGTTGAAACCTGGGTGGTAGACTGAGCATATTATCTGAGCACTGGCTCAGTCCGTGAGCAGTAACAGGTGGTTGAAACCTGGGTGGTAGACTGAGCATATTATCTGAGCACTGGCTCAGTCCGTGGTGGTTGAAACCTGGGTGGTAGACAGTAACAGGTGGTTGAAACCTGGGTGGTAGACTGAGCATATTATCTGAGCACTGGCTCAGTCCGTGGGCAGTAACAGGTGGTTGAAACCTGGGTGGTAGACTGAGCATATTATCTGAGCACTGGCTCAGTCCGTGAGCAGTAACAGGTGGTTGAAACCTGGGTGGTAGACTGAGCATATTATCTGAGCACTGGCTCAGTCCGTGAGCAGTAACAGGTGGTTGAAACCTGGGTGGTAGACTGAGCATATTATCTGAGCACTGGCTCAGTCCGTGAGCAGTAACAGGTGGTTGAAACCTGGGTGGTAGACTGAGCATATTATCTGAGCACTGGCTCAGTCCGTGGGCAGTAACAGGTGGTTGAAACCTGGGTGGTAGACTGAGCATATTATCTGAGCACTGGCTCAGTCCGTGAGCAGTAACAGGTGGTTGAAACCTGGGTGGTAGACTGAGCATATTATCTGAGCACTGGCTCAGTCCGTGGGCAGTAACAGGTGGTTGAAACCTGGGTGGTAGACTGAACATATTATCTGAGCACTGGCTCAGTCCGTGGGCAGTAACAGGTGGTTGAAACCTGGGTGGTAGACTGAGCATATTATCTGAGCACTGGCTCAGTCCGTGGGCAGTAACAGGTGGTTGAAACCTGGGTGGTAGACTGAGCATATTATCTGAGCACTGGCTCAGTCCGTGAGCAGTAACAGGTGGTTGAAACCTGGGTGGTAGACTGAGCATATTATCTGAGCACTGGCTCAGTCCGTGGGCAGTAACAGGTGGTTGAAACCTGGGTGGTAGACTGAGCATATTATCTGAGCACTGGCTCAGTCCGTGGGCAGTAACAGGTGGTTGAAACCTGGGTGGTAGACTGAGCATATTATCTGAGCACTGGCTCAGTCCGTGAGCAGTAACAGGTGGTTGAAACCTGGGTGGTAGACTGAGCATATTATCTGAGCACTGGCTCAGTCCGTGGGCAGTAACAGGTGGTTGAAACCTGGGTGGTAGACTGAGCATATTATCTGAGCACTGGCTCAGTCCGTGAGCAGTAACAGGTGGTTGAAACCTGGGTGGTAGACTGAGCATATTATCTGAGCACTGGCTCAGTCCGTGGGCAGTAACAGGTGGTTGAAACCTGGGTGGTAGACTGAGCATATTATCTGAGCACTGGCTCAGTCCGTGAGCAGTAACAGGTGGTTGAAACCTGGGTGGTAGACTGAGCATATTATCTGAGCACTGGCTCAGTCCGTGGGCAGTAACAGGTGGTTGAAACCTGGGTGGTAGACTGAACATATTATCTGAGCACTGGCTCAGTCCGTGAGCAGTAACAGGTGGTTGAAACCTGGGTGGTAGACTGAGCATATTATCTGAGCACTGGCTCAGTCCGTGGGCAGTAACAGGTGGTTGAAACCTGGGTGGTAGACTGAGCATATTATCTGAGCACTGGCTCAGTCCGTGGGCAGTAACAGGTGGTTGAAACCTGGGTGGTAGACTGAGCATATTATCTGAGCACTGGCTCAGTCCGTGGGCAGTAACAGGTGGTTGAAACCTGGGTGGTAGACTGAGCATATTATCTGAGCACTGGCTCAGTCCGTGAGCAGTAACAGGTGGTTGAAACCTGGGTGGTAGACTGAGCATATTATCTGAGCACTGGCTCAGTCCGTGGGCAGTAACAGGTGGTTGAAACCTGGGTGGTAGACTGAGCATATTATCTGAGCACTGGCTCAGTCCGTGGCAGTAACAGGTGGTTGAAACCTGGGTGGTAGACTGAGCATATTATCTGAGCACTGGCTCAGTCCGTGGGCAGTAACAGGTGGTTGAAACCTGGGTGGTAGACTGAGCATATTATCTGAGCACTGGCTCAGTCCGTGGGCAGTAACAGGTGGTTGAAACCTGGGTGGTAGACTGAGCATATTATCTGAGCACTGGCTCAGTCCGTGAGCAGTAACAGGTGGTTGAAACCTGGGTGGTAGACTGAGCATATTATCTGAGCACTGGCTCAGTCCGTGGGCAGTAACAGGTGGTTGAAACCTGGGTGGTAGACTGAGCATATTATCTGAGCACTGGCTCAGTCCGTGAGCAGTAACAGGTGGTTGAAACCTGGGTGGTAGACTGAGCATATTATCTGAGCACTGGCTCAGTCCGTGGGCAGTAACAGGTGGTTGAAACCTGGGTGGTAGACTGAGCATATTATCTGAGCACTGGCTCAGTCCGTGAGCAGTAACAGGTGGTTGAAACCTGGGTGGTAGACTGAGCATATTATCTGAGCACTGGCTCAGTCCGTGGGCAGTAACAGGTGGTTGAAACCTGGGTGGTAGACTGAGCATATTATCTGAGCACTGGCTCAGTCCGTGAGCAGTAACAGGTGGTTGAAACCTGGGTGGTAGACTGAGCATATTATCTGAGCACTGGCTCAGTCCGTGGGCAGTAACAGGTGGTTGAAACCTGGGTGGTAGACTGAGCATATTATCTGAGCACTGGCTCAGTCCGTGAGCAGTAACAGGTGGTTGAAACCTGGGTGGTAGACTGAGCATATTATCTGAGCACTGGCTCAGTCCGTGGGCAGTAACAGGTGGTTGAAACCTGGGTGGTAGACTGAGCATATTATCTGAGCACTGGCTCAGTCAGTGGGCAGTAACAGGTGGTTGAAACCTGGGTGGTAGACTGAGCATATTATCTGAGCACTGGCTCAGTCCTGGGTGAGCAGTAACAGGTGGTTGAAACCTGGGTGGTAGACTGAGCATATTATCTGAGCACTGGCTCAGTCCGTGGGCAGTAACAGGTGGTTGAAACCTGGGTGGTAGACTGAGCATATTATCTGAGCACTGGCTCAGTCCGTGGGCAGTAACAGGTGGTTGAAACCTGGGTGGTAGACTGAGCATATTATCTGAGCACTGGCTCAGTCCGTGGGCAGTAACAGGTGGTTGAAACCTGGGTGGTAGACTGAACATATTATCTGAGCACTGGCTCAGTCCGTGAGCAGTAACAGGTGGTTGAAACCTGGGTGGTAGACTGAGCATATTATCTGAGCACTGGCTCAGTCCGTGGGCAGTAACAGGTGGTTGAAACCTGGGTGGTAGACTGAACATATTATCTGAGCACTGGCTCAGTCCGTGGGCAGTAACAGGTGGTTGAAACCTGGGTGGTAGACTGAGCATATTATCTGAGCACTGGCTCAGTCCGTGGGCAGTAACAGGTGGTTGAAACCTGGGTGGTAGACTGAACATATTATCTGAGCACTGGCTCAGTCCGTGGGCAGTAACAGGTGGTTGAAACCTGGGTGGTAGACTGAGCATATTATCTGAGCACTGGCTCAGTCCGTGGGCAGTAGCAGGTGGTTGAAACCTGGGTGGTAGACTGAGCATATTATCTGAGCACTGGCTCAGTCCGTGGGCAGTAACAGGTGGTTGAAACCTGGGTGGTAGACTGAGCATATTATCTGAGCACTGGCTCAGTCCGTGGGCAGTAACAGGTGGTTGAAACCTGGGTGGTAGACTGAACATATTATCTGAGCACTGGCTCAGTCCGTGGGCAGTAACAGGTGGTTGAAACCTGGGTGGTAGACTGAGCATATTATCTGAGCACTGGCTCAGTCAGTGGGCAGTAATGGATTTGACGCCTGAAATAACAACTTGCTTAGACTTGACAAATGGCAATTCTCAGTACAAACATTCTCCATTCTTTTGTTGCAGTTTAATCTTTTGTTTACGAGGGTACAGGGTGACACGAGCCACTCGAAACCGTCCTCATCATTATCATCAATTTTCCTTTTCTCATTCCCTCTACCTTTTCATAAGGTTGCCCTGGTAACAGGAACACCAGCTGTCCGGCCCAGCTGTAGGCCAGGTGTGAGCAGGGCCGTTAGCAAAAGGAAAACTTTCCTTTAAGACTGAGCTGTTGCGAAGATTTGGTTTTACCCACGGAATCAAAACCAATTAGATGTGGAAAGTGAACCTGTTCCTGTTCTGGAAACCAAAATAAAACTTCCTTGTGGGAATAGAAAGGCAAGGAGCTGAGACCGCCACAACAGCTCTAATGATGCTATTAGTGCTATAGCGGGGGACAATTCATCAGAGAAGTGATTAGCGTTAACTTGTGTAGAGTGTTGGATCATTAGTCAGAGAGCTCTATGCAGAACTCTGTAACACAGTCAATTACTGGATGCACATGTGTGTTCCAAACATGGCCACCTGTTCCTATAGTAAGGTATGAGTTAGATGTGATGAAACAGAAATACAAAACAACAATATTGAAAAACACAATGGAAATATGTGCATGTGTGTGCATTAGTATGTCTTCACTTCATGATCACCTTAAGCCACAAAGAGGCAGATACTGTAAATTGTCAACAAGACACAGTAATAGGCTAATTAACCCATAAACAAGCGTAGCTACCTGTGAGTATCCTCTTAACACCACAGGAATATCAACAGACAGAAAACCAAACAGCCACATAGAGCTTTGAAAACTGGTGATGGAAAATGGTCACAGTTAGGCAGGGAGAGCATAAATATAGATAATTGGTTTGACCTGAACCTTGATGCACAGCTTAGTATTTAGTATTTATTAGAACCCCCAATTAGCTGCTGCCAAGGCAACACAACAAACAACAAATACATAACATACATAAATATACACTACAATTGAAAAGCACTTTTTCTTTTTAGAAGGCCAGCATCCCGGAGTCGCGTCTTTACTGTTGACGTTGAGACTGGTGTTTTGCGGGTACTATTTAATGAAGCTGCCAGTTGAGGACTTGTGAGGTGTCTTTTTCTCAAACTAGACACTCTAATGTACTTGTCCCTTTGCTCAGTTGTGCACCGGGGCCTCCCACTCCTCTTTCTATTCTGGTTAGAGCCAGTTTGCGCTGTTCTGTGAAGGGAGTAGTACACAGTGTTGTACGAGTTATTCACTTTCCTGGCAATTTCTCGCATGGAATAGCCTTCATTCCTCAGAACAAGAATAGACTGATGAGTTTCAGAAGAAAGTTCTTTGTTTCTGGCCATTTTGAGACTGTAATCAACAAAATGCTGATGCTCCAGATACTCAACTAGTCTAAAGAAGGCAAGTTTTATTGCTTCTTCAATCAGAACAACAGTTTTCAGCTGTGCTAACATAATTGCAAAATTGTTTTTTAATGATCAATTAGCCTTTTAAAATGATAAAGTTGGATTAGCTAACACAACGTTCCATTGGATCACAGGAGTGATGGTTGCTGATAATGGGCCTCTGTACGCCTACTGTATGTAGATATTCCGTAAAAAATCATCGGTTTCCAGCTACAATAGTCATTTACAATATTAACAATATTATTAACAATATTTACACTGTATTTCTGATCGATATGATGTTATTTGAATGTTTTTTTATTTTTGCTTTTCTTTCAAAAACAAGGACATTTCTAAGTGACCCCAGCCTGAATTCAAAATTAATTAAATATGTTTTTCTCACCCATCTAACGTTACATATGATAGCCCATAATGGCAAAAAAAGAAATGTTGGCATATTTATTGAAATTAAAATACAGAAATATAAATGTACATTAGAGCTCTACACACCTAGATTGTACAATATTTGCCCTGTATAATTTTTTTAAATTCTTCAAGCTCTGTCAAATTGGTTGCTGATCATTGCTAGACAAACATTTTCAAGTCTGGCCATAGATGTTCAAGCAGATTTAAGTCAACACTGTAACATGGCCACACAGGAACATTCAGTGTCTTCTTGGTAAGCAACTCCAGTGTAAATTTGGCATTGTGTTTTAGGTTATTTTCCTGATGAAAGGTGAATTCATCTCCCATTGTCTAGTGGAAAGCAGGAGCCATTATGTACATTTTTTATCCTCAAAAACTCCACAGTCCTTAATGATTACAAGCATACTCATAACATGATGCAGCCACCACTATGCTTGAAAATATGAATAGTTGTATTCAGTAATGTGCTGTATTGGATTTACCACAAACATAACACTTTGTAATCAGGACAAAACATGTATTTATATATTTATACTTTACTGCCTTGTTTCAAAAAGGATGCATACAGGCTTTTTCCTGTTCACTCTGTCAATTAGATTAGTATTGTGGAGTAACTACAATGTTGTTTACTCTTATCACAACCATTAAACTCTGTAACAGTTTAAGGTCTTTATTTTAACAAAACTAACACAATGGTCAATCTAAGCACTGGGAGGTAGCGCTATAGGTTCAGGGGTGTGTCAGACTTTTTTTTTCTATTTTCACTAT
This sequence comes from Oncorhynchus keta, assembly GCF_023373465.1. Taxonomy (NCBI): domain Eukaryota; kingdom Metazoa; phylum Chordata; class Actinopteri; order Salmoniformes; family Salmonidae; genus Oncorhynchus; species Oncorhynchus keta. Next base: position 34,772,840 of record NC_068452.1, on the reverse strand, counting down.
TACAATTATCGGCGCACTTGCAGGCTTTGGCATGAAAGGACTTTGATAAATAAACAATTTGTGGGTGTGTCGATGCTTGGCCGCTTACTGGCCAATCAGAACATGCTCCATGGTGAAATATGTGGTTCCTTCATGTTGTCTATTTACAGTCTTACATATTGTCTTGGAATCAACTCCAATGATAGTCCGTTATAGTTTGTTAAATGGCTTACAGAAACTACAAAATATAGGCCTATCTTTGCTAAATAGTTAAAGTTGCGCTATGCCGAAATCGCTCTGCCATTTCCTGGTAGCTAAAACTCTAATAGTTAGCCTAATTTCAGTTTATGTGACAAAATAAGCTAGTATAGTGTAGGGAATTATTGTACCATCTGAACCGCTGTGAAATATATTTTCCATTACCAAAAATATTGTTGTTTCAGCTTTTTGAAGCTGGTGTACAAAACCGAAAGTAAAATATGATTTTTTTAAATGATAATAATTATAGAAATAGCACACACAGAACAGATCTACTGCTTCTTAGACTTGCTTTCAAGTAGAATGATAGATCTATAACAAACGTGTCTATGTGAATTTGGTTGGGTTGCCCAAAAAGTTACATATTGACACTTTAACTTGAAACCATTTGCAGTCCACATTGTTATAAGTAATTGCATGGCTTCAATAGCATTCACACTGATATAGGGGCTCCTACTGTAAATTGCATTATGGCTGAGCATGGACATGCCAAACATTGTCAATAAGCAAGATTAAATGCATAATTGATAAGGCCTAAAAAGAGAACAAATAATTCTGATCAAATTCTTAAAATAAAAATGTTTAAAAAAATCTGTTTTAAATAGGCTATGTCACACTTACAGGCACCATCATTTCTCCACGTGGTCATATAATATTAAAACAACGCAGACTATGGAGGGTTTAACGCACATACAGTAGCTGGGCAAATATCCTATATAAATTGAAAGGGAGAATGTCCACTCACCGTTATACTGCTCCCAAATAGGCCTATGTTTTACTAACATAATGGGAACCATTTCAGAGACCAGATAGCATTCACACATCTACAGATGTTTCATTGCAAGTGTGCCACGGACGTTGTCACCATAATACCAAGAAGGTGAATCATTCTAATAAGTTTAGTTGTAATAAAAATGTAACCAAAAACAACAACAAGAATAAATACATGTAAAACCTAATAATATGATAAAATCAGCAGGATGAAAAAGACAGGCTGTTGAACCAGCCTTCTCTATATTAGGCCTAAGGGACAGCTTGGGTTTTGAACATACTGTTTGAAACGGAAAACAAGCTGCTTTTACAGGTTATAGACACATTATAAATAACAGGTTCACCCTATTGACTGAGGTTCTCATCTCTCCTTTCATAGACACCAAGCCTACATCATGGAGGGGGTTTACACATGTCCAAAACAGGACCTGCATGGCTAAAATAATGTGTGGCTGCCTGCAATGCACATATAAAAAGGAAATGTCAGATCACTGTTTTACTCCTCTCAAACTTGATATTATAATTTCTAAGCTGTCTCAAGCGCCCAAACCCTTTATCAACAGTCTTGACGACTTCACGACTGCATTGGACAGACCTAAAAAAAAAGCCTTCATTGAGATGAGGGGAGGCTATGCTTGGTTATAAATGTTTTTAACTGAATTGGGAAAAAACTGTTATTTTTTATGTTTCTAAATACAAAGTATTACAGGCACCGAAAGCACATCAGGCTAGTATTGTTTCATTTGCATATACGCTGTCACGACTTCTGCCGAAGTCGGTCCCTCTCCTTGTTCGGGTGGCATTCGGTGGTCGACATTGCCGGCCTTCCAGCCACCGCCGATCCACTTTTATTTTCATTTTCCATTTGTTTTGTCTTAGTCTTACACACCGGGTTTCACTCACTCAATTACCTGTTTATTATTTAACCCTCTGTTCCCCATGTTTGTTTGTGAGTGATTGTTCTTTGTAAATCGGTCCGTTATTGTGGGCTCGTATATTTGCCTTGTATTTTTGTATTTTTGAGTAAAGTAGGTTGATTACTAATTTCTGCTGTCCTGCGCCTCACTCTCTACACCAGCTACACACAGGACCACATTACATATCACCCCTATCACAGCTGGATAGGCTACGTTTCTGCTGTCAAAATTCATGCCATAACCAGCTATGTTACCACTAAAACCATTTTTTTGTTGGTCTTAAATATCCCTATTAGCGCTGCTTGAAATTAGCACTTTGCATCATGTTTTTAAGGACACACCCCAAATATGTCCCTCCCATCTGAGCGCAAGTGAGCTGATATAACACAGGTAAATTTCTGAACCTGGCATTAGGGCTAGAAAATGCCAGTGCACCAGTTTTTACATGACAAAATTGCAAACTATCGTGTGTTTGACACTAGCGCTGGCTTGACGCCAGCCGAAAATAGAGCCCATAAAATAGAGCCCATTGGCTCTCTGGTCTGTGTGGTTGAATATGTGTTTGAAATTCACTGCTCGACTGAGGGACCTTACAGATAACTGTAAGTATGGGGTACAGAGACAAGGTAGTCATAAAAAAAACAATGTTAAGCACTATTATTGCACATGGAGTCCATGCAACTTATAATGTGACTTGCTAAGCAAATGTGGCCAACCGGCTCAATTCGGAGAACAGCTCACCATTTTACTCACCCTAGCAGAGCTGGTTAGGCTGTTATCCAGAGCGTTGGTGACTGCAATTGTGCTGCTGGAAACAATTTAATTACGCTTTTTGACAACATTTACTGACTCCGGCCATATTCAATGCTTATTGAGCGTTTGTAAATTCGTAAATTATTCTGCACTCTGGAACACTCAGACGAGAGTGCTCTGAACTCAGAGTAGATAGCCACATCGAATTTACAAGCTGTCTATCAACAGCTGTCATGTCGCAGTGACATCATGAACATTCTATTGAAATGGATTCTTGCATAGTGGAGTCTGTTGTAAAGACATGTAGCTAGCTAGCTAAACAATGAACCATAATCCCAACTCATGACATTACTACCCTGCATGAATCTGAAGGTAGCTAATCAACAGGGTTTAATGTTAGCTAGTTAATGTTAGGCTATACCTAGCAAAGCAAATGGCTTTACACTACACAGATCATACACGTAACGTTAGCTTGCCAGGCAACTAACGTTAGCTAGCTAGCTAACAGTACACTCTAACTTGAAATGAAAACAACTTTCTGACAAAATTAAAAACGGATAATATCTGAAAATGTAGCTAGCTAGACTATCTTACCCGTATACATGGATGGACGCTTCTCCTTCTCTGTCACAGATGCCATGGTTGCCCTTAGTTTGAAGATGTAATCTGGAGACAGGTCTGACAACAGCCTTCTGTGTGTTCTCTTTTACACTCCGTCTGCAAATTTGCAATCAAACGGCAAAATCTCCTCCTCTCTAAAACTCAGTCCTCCAAAAAGTAGAGAGCATCACTTATGCAGTTCTACTACCCTATATATATATTTTTAAAGCCGCGTTAGACACGATTACCTACACATACTGACCAGCTCAAATAGACAGAATTGCGCTGCATGGCAGACCAATCCAAACACATCTCTCGGCATGTCCATCCTACTCATTATCTCAGCCAATCAAGGCTAGCAGGAAGGTTGCTGACTTTTTCTGTGGCTAAACCAACTAGGTGTCACGGTTTTCATATGGTGAAGGAGAGTCGGACCAAACTGCAGCGTGTATATTGCGATCCATGTTTAATCACACAACGTAACACGAATCCAAAACACAAACTCTACAAAACAATAAACGAAACGAAAACCGAAACAGCCTTAACTGGTGCAAACTAACACAGACTAAGGACATCAAGACACCATGGACAGAATCACCCACTGTAAACGGACCAAGCAGCATGTCAACAGGCAGGAGCAGCCCAAAGAGGAGAAGCGCAATAAGGATTTCTGGACATGGGAGGAAATCCTCGACGGGAGAGGACCCTGGGCTAAACCAGGGGAATATCGCCGCCCCAAGGAGGAACTAGAGGCGGCAAAAGCGGAGAGGCGCTGGTATGAGGAGGCAGCATGGCGACGTGGATGGAAGCCCGGGAATCAGCCCCAAAAATGTATTGGGGGGGGGGGCCTTACAGGGAGTATGGCAACGCCAGGTAGGAGACCTGCGCAAACTCCCTGTGCTTACCGGGGGGCTAGAGAGACCGGGCAAGCACCGTGTTATGCAGTGGTGGGCTCGGTGTCCCCAGTGCGGGTGCATAGCCCGGTGCGGTATATTCCAGCTCCGCGTATCGGCCGGGCTAGATTGAGCGTCGAGCCAAATGCCATGAAGCCGGCTCTACGCATCTGGTCCCAAGTGCGTCTCCTTGGGCCGGCTTACATGGCACCAGCCTTGCGCTCGGTGTCTCCGGTTTCGCCTACATAGCCCAGTACGGGCTATTCCACCTCGCCACACTGGCAGGGCGACCGAGAGTATTCAACCAGGTAAAGTTGGGCAGGCTCGGTGTTCAAGAGCTCCAGTGCGCCTGCACGGTCCGGTCTATCCAGTACCACCTCCACACCCCAGACCTCCAGTAGCAGCTCCCCGCACCAGGCTTCCTGTGCCTATCCTCGGCCCAGTACCACCAGTGCCAGCACCATGCATCAGGCCTATAGTGCGCCTCGCCTCTCCTGCGCTGCCGGAGTCTCCCGCCTGTCCGGCGCCGCTGCCAGAGCCCCTCAGCCCAGAGGCGCAAGAGCCCCTCAGCCCAGAGGCGCCAGAGCCCCTCAGCCCAGAGGCGCCAGAGCCCCTCTGTCCTGAGCTTCCTTTCACTCCTGAGATTCCTTTCACTCCTGAGCTTCCTTTCACTCCTGAGCTTCTTTTCACTCCTGAGCTTCCCCTCAGTCCCGACCTTCCCCTCAGTCCCGACCTTCCCCTCAGTCCCGAGCTTCCCCTCAGTCCCGATCTGCTCCTCAGTCTAGTGGGGTTCTGGGTGAGGAATACTAGGCCATGGTTGGCGGCGAGTGTGGACTATCTAGGTACGCAAGGAGAGGGGACTAAGACATTTACTGAGTGGGGTCCACGTCCCGCGCCGGAGCCGCCACCATGGACAGACGCCCACCCGGACCCTCCCTATTGATTTGAGGTGCGTTCGGGAGTCCGCACCTTAGGGGGGGGGTTCTGCCACGCCCTGGTCGAAGTATTTTGTGTTTTTCTTCATGTATTTGGTCAGGCCAGGGTGTGACATGGGTTTTTGTATGTGGTGTGTAGCTTAGTGGGATTGTAGCTTAGAGGGGTGTTCTAGGAGAGTCTATGGCTGTCTGAAGTGGTTCTCAATCAGAGGCAGGTGTTTATCGTTGTCTCTGATTGGGAACCATATTTAGGCAGCCATATTCTTTGGTTGTATTGTGGGTGATTGTCCTGAGTGTCTTGATGTCCTTGTTCGATGTTAGTCGACACAAGTATAGGCTGTTTTCGGTTTTGAGTTTATTTGTTTTGTAGTATTTGTGTTTAGTCGTGTTTACGTTTATTTTCAATAAACATGGATCGCAATCGACACGCTACAGTTTGGTCCGACTCTCCTTCACCATATGAAAACCGTGACACTAGGCTCATCATTTAAGAATTGTATTGGTATTTACAGGTGACATACAAGTTTGTTATTAAAGCACATGAAAGTTCACATGTTCCAGAATGCATTTCTGCCAAAAAAGTTTGGCTTTCCTGTGAAGTACTGATGTGCGACATACACCTAGTTTCCTGAAATGGGTCACCACTATGCTTCACCTTAGGGATGGTGCCAGGTTTCCTCCAGACGTGACGCCTGGCATTCAGGCCAAAGAATTCAATATTGGTTTCATTAAGCCAGAGAACCTTTTTTTTATGGTCTGATAATCTGTAGGGGCCTTTTGGCAAACTCCAAGTCTGGCCACTCTACCATAAAGGCCTGATTGGTGGAGTGCTGCAGAGAATGGTTGTCTTTCTGGAAGGTTCTCCCATCTCCACAGAGGAACTCTGGAGCTCTGTCAGAGTGACAATTGGGTTCTTGGTCACCTCCCTGACCAAGGCCCTTCTCCTCAGATTGCTCAGTTTGGCCGGGCAGACAGCTCAAGGTAGAGACTTGCTAGTTCCAAACTTTTTCCATTTAAGCATGATCGAGACCACTATGTTCTTGGGGACCTACAATACTGAAGAAATTGTTTGGTACCCTTCCCCAGATCTGTGCCTTGACACAATCCTGTCTCGGAGCTCTACAGACAATTCCTTCGACCTCATGGCTTGGTTTTTGCTCTGACATGCACTGTCAACTGTGGGACCTACTGTCAAGGTGTGTGTCTTTCCAAATCATGTCCAATCAATTGAATTTACCACAGGTAGACTCCAATAAAGTTGTAGAAACAACTCAAGGATGATCAATGGAAACAGAATGCACCTGAGCTCAATTTCAAGTATCATGGTAAAGGGTCTAAATACTTACGTAAATAGGGTATTTATGTTTAAAAATGTTATGAATTTGCAAAAATTTCAAAAAATCTAATTTCGCTTTGTTATTAGAGTGCTGAGGATTTTACTTTATTTAATCCATTTTAAAATAAGGCTGTAAAGTAACAGCATTTGAAAAAAATCAAGGGGTCTGAATGGTTTCCAAATGCACTGTACATAATACAATACATAATACAATACAATATACAATACAAAAAGCATAAAAATGTATGTGGCGCAGTGGTCTAGGGCACTGCATCGCAGCGCTAGCTGTGACACCAGAGACTCTGGGTTCGCGCCCCGGCTCTGTCGCAGCCGGCCGCGACCGGGAGGTCCATGGGGCGATGCACAATTGACCTAGCGTCGTCCGGGTCAGGGAGGGTTTGGCCGGTAGGAATATCCTTGTCTCATTGCACACTAGCGACTCCTGTGGTGGGCCGAGTGCAGTGCACGCTAACCAAGGTCGCCAGGTGCACGGTGTTTCCTCTGACACATTGGTGCGTCTGGCTTCCGGGTTGAATGCGCACTGTGTTAAGAAGCAGTGTGGCTGGGTTGGGTTGTGTTTGGGTTGGGTTGTGTTTCGGAGGCTTTCGGCCTTCGTCTCTCCCGAGCCCGTATGGGAGTTGCAGCGATGAGACAAGATAGTAATTACTAACAATTGGATACCACGAAATTGGGGGGAGAAAAGGGGGTAAAAAAATGTTTTACAAATAAAAAAATATATGTGCCTCACAGTTGAAATGGACAAGGTGACCCTGATATCTTCCAGCTATGAACGATTGATGGATGCATTCAGAGTACAGAGGCTCTACTAACATGTCTTAGGGGGATAGAAGGGAAGAGAGAGAAAGAAAGGGAATGGTAGAGAAAAGGGGAATGGTATACTTTTTTTAAACAACAGAAAAAGATTATGGAGAGTGCTGGAAATATCAAGTATGATATTGGCAAGGATCTGAGCAAAAAGATAAGGGGAGCTGAGAGATGGAGAGGACTAGTTATCTTTGGCTGAGGCAAGCGTCAGGGACTGACATACTGTATAGTTGGAGCGCTTCAAATCTCTACAGTGAACAGCTTGCACTCGGGTTGTGCAATTGTAACACATTCCACACCCACCCTCCCAATCCCGCATTAATACATGCTTTATTTCTTTCATGAAGTGTGCTTTACACTGTCACTCGAGCTTTGTAGGATTCCTAACCTCCAACCTCTCAAATCTCTCATGGTGCAAAACAGCCATACAAAAACACATAACAACTTGGCCCAGGGAGAATATTTCAACTCTGACACCATAGAAAGATCCTGGCGTGATCATTAGGAAACAAAAGAAAACAAACTCAGTTGGAAGTTCTCTTTTTCCTCTTCAAATCTCCTGCCAGCTTGAAGGCTCCAGGCTGGCATTAGCATAATCTTCCATTCGTCTCCGTTCCTATTGGACGCAAGCATTTATCCCACTTAACATCTGTCTCATGAACCTGCTGAACTTGCTGCGTCATTATCTCTGGGCTGTGAAGCAGCGATAGTGTCCATCATTAAACCTTCATGCGTCTTGTTGTGAGACGATTCTGCAGGGGGAGATCGGGGGTAGTGGCAAGAGAGGAGGAGACTTGGTGGTAGGTTTGTGTCTAGCTGTTTCTCCTTGGAAGCGTTGACCCTTTTTGGGAGTGGGCTCCTAGAACGGTGCAGAGAGATGATTGGCCTACTGCAGTACTGTTAGCACCCACCATGAATTAAAGATGAGCTCAAATTATTCTTCCAGATTGAACTGACTGGAACAGATTTCCAATTAGCATTTTATTTGAAAGCACATAACCATCACATCCGGAATTGGCAGGACCATATGTTTTTGACACCTCTCAAGCCATCTCTTGAACAAAACGGAGGCCCATTTGAATACTAACTACAAATATGAGTTAACTGTACCAACTAGCAGACTCCATTCACTGGGTCCAGCCCATATCCCATTATAGAGCATTATGTTCTCCTAACATGGGTCTGGTCCAAGTCCTGAGTGGAGGTAGAGGACCACCTTGGCAATCCATATAGACTAGATCAGGAGTGGCACTCTTCAGTTTGGACCAAACACAACATACTACTACTGCCAAATGGATTTATCAGCTGTTACTGTATATCAACCCATAGTCCTGAGAAGATATTAGACAGACAGACTAAAACTGATCTAAGAGGGTTACACTTACCAGCTTGATGTACTGTGCCCAATCCTTGCCCCATGAAATATCTGATCTACCTATTCAAATATCCAATTGCTCACTTGGCCAAAAGCTGCAACTCAAAGTCGCTCCATGGCGCCAACGTGTAGGCACCTAATTCTCTCGCAAAACAAAATATTTTCCACATCAACACTTAGGTAAGTGATATGCATGGGATCCATGGTGGATATAGAGGGTTAATGCATCCTCCGAGCCCCCTGTGAAAACACTGTCAGGAGGTCCGGACTTTTGGACGTGTAAACGCTGGTCATTATCTTCTCAGAGAGAGAGAGAAGTGATTCTGATGAAAACAGCATCATGGATCGTATCAAGATTCTTCAGCCACAAAGTCATAAACCAGCCTATTTCAAAAATGTATGTTCTTCAACTTTGATTTTAAACCTTAACCACACTGCTAACCTTATGCCTAACCCTAACCTTAAATGAAGCCCCAGAAGCTCATTTTTGTTTACATTTATTTTATTTTTTCGGTATTTCCAATATTGACTTTGTGGCTGTGGAATCTAGTGGAAACCAGCATAATGCTCTCAGATGTATCTGTATCTCTTCATGCAATCTGCCTGCAATCTGCCTGCCCAGAGATAGAAGAGGTGTGAGGTTGGGGGAGTGGTGTGAGGAATATTCACGAGCCTTTTGTGGACATTTTTCATTCTGCTTTTTTTCCCCTCTTCTCTTCACCCGATAGAGGCGCTGTTCCTCGAGGGGGTAGGTAGCTTCCTAAAGGTCAGAGATACCGTGGGCCCAGGCTCAGCAGTAATGAGGCTTGTTAAAGGTTACCTGCATTAGATCAACACCGTCCCACAGAGTTTTCAATCTCTCAGGAGAGAAAGAAAGTGAGGGCGTAAATAAAAATATGCCAAATCTGTTGCTGTTAGCCATTCCTCTCTCGTGACCTTCCAGCCAAACCTCTAGAGTAACATTATCTATTACAGACCTTTCATGGATCTGCTAAAAGCCCCTACAGTGGGATGGTAATAACATGTTGGCTCAAACAGACTCATGGAGTTGCTGCTCTTCCATTTACACCTTCAGTCTAACAGGTTCTTTGGCAAAAACATGACATTTACAACAGCAAAGTAAAACAAATGAAAACATGTATTTTCTATAAAGTGTGGACTTTCTTGAGGGGACATATTGTTTCACACCACTCTTTGATGCCTCTTTATAAACATAATTTCTGAGAACAAAATAACAATACAATGAGTCTCTAGACTGTGTAGCCTATTGTGTCTGAATCACATGCAATTACTGCTTTGAAACATTCATTCTGAGTAAACTAATTACAGAGAAGTGATTTATAAGCCAGGCAAACAGAATGAGAAATGTGCTTAACCGAGCATGGTGCTGCATGCATGAGTTAACACCACAATCCCAGCCTCTTCATCATCCTCACGCATGCTCCCGTGTTAGTGGGCAGAGATGGAGACGGCCAGTGTGGATGTATTTTTGATCTGGCCAGAGGGGCCTCACTAACATCACATACAGGCACACAAAAAGGGCAACCAAAGAGCTCAAACACCACAGTGATCAAAGCAAGCTCTTCATTACTTTTACCATCCCATGAATACTTTATGCCAATGGTGTTTATGTGTGTGTTGCGAGAAAGAACACACGATTTAGAGAGATGCGATGAGGAGCAATCATCTGAAATGTAAAGCCGTTCATTCTCCATTATGTTTCACTTCTCTCGTCCACTTTGGCAAGTCTTGGATTACCTCCTGTTTGTGAATGTGTGTCTTTGAAGATGTTAACACGGCACACACACAATAACAGCAAGAGAGAGCGAGACAAATCAACCCGACTGCACTCCTCTCTGTTCCATGTCTTCCTGTTTGATTTCATCTGCAGCTTCCTAGCGTGCTCAGGCATGAAAGTACTAGGTTAATGGTTTGTAGGCTGTGTTTAGAGCACACTGTCTGCTCCTTCAGCTGGCATCATTATTATGGCTCATAACACCGTTCATAGCAGTTATTTGGTTCACAGTTAATAACAGTTTACAGTGCTCTAAACAGCCAGTGTCCAGCATCATTCGTGTTGGAAAACTGAGACTATTACTCAGACTGAACAATCCTAATCCTAATCCGATATTTAAATACATTGAGAAAAGTGAGAGAGAAATATCCTTGGGACATTATGCAACAGTTACCTTTCTGCATAGAAACAGAAGATATTTCAAAGCCTTTCATAGGAATAATGTTTTCTACTAAATGTGTATGGCTGGTTATGTGTATGTGTATGGCTAGTTATTTTGTCTTAAAACAAATCAGTATGTCATTGCTGACAGCATTGTATTTAGAGAGCGGAAGTCTTTGATAGAAAACATTGTGCTGAGAAGCAACTGTGAATGAAACTCGAAGACATTTAAAATACACTCAGTGTGAAAGGAGCAGCATGATAAGGAGATATTACAATAACGGCCTTTGTATAATCTAAAAATAATCTAAGTGATAGAATTCAGATTTAATGTGGTCACGTTGACATGCAAGGAGGACTGGCTTGGCAAAGCCTGGCAGGGACCCCCCAGATAGAATTTGTGCCCCCTCCCCACAAGTTGTGTTTCCCCACAAACATAACAAATGGTATATGAATTACAATGCTCGGTTTTTCCAGTGTAGCGTCGCTGGGCCTACCAGTAGCGCAGACCAGGACAAAGGCTTTATGCCAGGTATGTGCTCGAGACCTGAGGAAGGGGGAGGGAGGGGTCACTAATGTAAAATCCCCCAAATGCATGCATTCTGATTGGGCACCTAGCCATGCAATGTCATGAGGTGCCACCTTCATTACTTTGTTAAGGAGGCTCATTGGATCCCACCCAGGGCGGGTTCAAATTGACCGTTTTTTTCTCACAGAGAGTGAAAAAAGTTGTTCCCTTTTGCAGACAGGTAATAATAGACTAGCTAGTAGCTACTAGCTTTGTTAAGTTTTGTTAGCAGCACGCTGAATAATTATAGCTGGCTAAGCTTTGATCAGCATGGACATCTGAACATGGCTGGGCACTGCCAACAGCAACAGGACCGAGGACCACCATGTAGAGAGGTATACCAAGCTCACCGTGTAGTCTGCTGGCCTGACCACCGAGGTTGAGGAGCCTAGCAGGAAATGTAATACCCATCCATCCCCCACGCTGCCTGCTGACCAACAAGATGGAGAAGAGCCAGGGCCTAGCACCAGCAGCACGAGGGTAACTCTGTTACCCCAACCAGTAGCACCTGACGACCTGTTGGATCTAACCTAAGCTGAACCAGTGGAAACAGAGTTTATTGTGTCTCGCACATTGTTGCAAAGTGAAATCGCCACCACAGCCAGCTACAACACATGGACCCCACTCAGTGTTCCTCAAAGATACGGCGGGTCTTTCTCAACAATGCAGACTGTACTTTAGGCACTGAAACATTGATTCTCTACCCTGAAGAACGTATTCAGTGAACACAGACGCAGCATGTTACATCAGATCAATGAAAAGCTGAACTTGTCCAGCTGGCATTTGAGAGTGACCTGACAAGAACATTTCGCCAGGAAGGAGAATGGAATCAGAAACTTCTTATGAGGTTCAACACAGCATGGAGGAGGCTACAAATGGTAAGCTACAACCTTTATGGCCTTGGCCCCTACATGTTTTTATGTAATGTATAGTTTAGGTCTTTGCTTTTTACTTTTTAATATTTGAGATGTATTTGTGATTCTTAATGTCACTGCTTGCGTTTGCGGGTCCAATTGCTATTGATAGATATACAGGTTTCTGTTATTTGATGGTTATAGGGACAATGAATGGAACGAAGTTCAAAAATCGCTGAAGTTGGAGACTTATATCTCACTCACTAACTTTAAGCATCAGCTATCTGAGCAGCTTACCGATCGCTGCAGCTGTACATAGCCCATCCTTAAATAGCCCACCCAACTACCTACCTCATCCCCATATTGTATTGACTTTTTTTACTCTTTTGCACAGCAGTATTTCTACATGCACATCTATCACTTCATTGATAATTTGCTAAATTTGTATTACTTCGCTACTATGTCCTATTTATTGCCTTACCTCCTCACTCCATTTGCACACACTGTATTTAGATTTCTCTATTGTGTCATTGACTGTACCTCTGTTTATCCTATGTGTAACTCTGTGTTGTTTTTTGTTGCACTGCTTGTTCTCAAATGGCCTACTTGGTTAAATAAAGGTGAAATGTATATATATTTTTTGAATGACCAATCTATTGGTTGTGATCTGAGGTGAGCCATGGTACAGTGCTCCTGTTGTCTGTTTTCCACTCCGGTGGTGCTGAAACGGGAAGTGCATCTAACTATATCCTTTCATCGCGCTGACTGGTAGTAACCTTCTGTCCATGGTCCTGAATAGATGGATACAGTGTGTGCTGTTTTAATGAGCACATCTTGGGCTACCAGTCTTCACAGGGCTTCTCTTCACAACAGTTGTTGTGTATATGGCTGAATTTCAGAAAGGACTACATTTGTGTAAATGTTGTTTGTCTTGGTAATGGGACCAATACTGTATGTAGCCTACTAAAAGAAGTAGGCCAACTTTCACTCTGTTATCATTCATTTGCAGTACACAGTCGTTGTGTGATAGGCTACTATAAAAGTGGTGTCAATACTATGAAAATGACTCATAGCCTACTTTTTGCCCCATCCCTGTTCTCTTGCTATAGTGTGTTGCTCTCAGAATAGGTTTTTACTCTTATTCGCGGCAGATTCAAATTGGCTACTGCCAGGTAGGACATTTCACATCAGTTATGCTTTTCTGAAACTCTCCCACACAGAAAATATTGCTCACCTGGAGAGTCATGGCTGGGTTACGCTCATTGCGTAGTGTCACAAATTCAACAGAAATGTAGCCTATAGTTGTAATGATTGAAGTTGAAGCTACGATGCCTGTATGGTGCTCATTCTGTCCAGATGATCTGGGCGTGTTGGTAGGCAAAATGGTGTAGGCCTACTGCAGCTACGGCTGCATTTCAGATACACATGTCGTAGTGCGGCGCATATCTTTCTTGTTTAATTTTAAACTGAACAAAAATATAAACACAACATGCAACTATTTCATTGATTTTAGTGAGTTACAGTTCATATGAGGAAATCAGTCAGTTGAAATAAATGAATTAGGCCCTAATCTATTGATTTTACAACTGGGAATGCAGATAGGCAAATGTTGGTCACATAATAATAATAAAAAAATAGGTCTCACAATGGGCCTCAGGATCTCGTCATGGAATGTTTGTGCATTCAAATTTCCATTGATAAAATGCTATGGGTTTATTGTCAGTAGCTTATGCCTGACCATACCATAACCCCAACCGTTGCATTCTGATCACAACGTTGACATCAGCAAACCGGTGCCCCACACAATGCTATACACGTGGCCTGCAGTTGTGAGGCCTGTTGAATGTACTGCGGAATTCTCTGCTCTGGTGGACATTCCTGCAGTCAGCATGCCAATTGCACAATCCCTCAAAACCTGAGCCATTTGTGGCATTGTGTTGCTTGACAAAACTTCACATTTTAGAGTGGCCTTTTATTGTCTCCAGCACAAAGTGCACCTGTGTAATGTTCATGCTGTTTAATCAGCTTCTCCATATGCCACACCTGTCAGGTGGATTGATTATCTTGGCAAAGGAAAAATGCTCACTAACAAGGATGTAAACAAATTTGTACAATATCTGTTAGAGAAATAAGCTTTTTGTGCATATGGAACATTTCTGGGATCTTTTATTTCAGCTCATGAAACATGGGACCAACACATTACATGTTGCGTTTATATTTTTGGTCAGTGTAGAAAGCGATGTGTACGGATCCATTTCAGATCACTTTGTTAACATTTGAACAGCAGTAGGACCAATCTACTTTGTGCTATCAGGCCCTAAAACAACAATAGTTGTTCCTCCCGTGGATTTAAAAAGTCCCCTCAGGCATGTCATCCTGGCCCTGCTATTACTATAGGGTCTGATTGTAATTTCCCTCCCTGAGCAAGTCGTTCATATTTTGCAACTACAATTAGGGCATCATATTCTCTCATAAAAAGAAACATTTACACACAATCTCTGGCAGTGGGTGGAGCAATTCCAACTGACTGGCCTCAACTACATCATAGAGGTTTCAGGAAGACATGTAGATATGTTTTTATCATTTGGCACATACTGTACCCTAGAGGTCCAAGTCTAACTAAACACTCTACCGAGAGTACGACAGTTAAAGCACTTAAACATTTACAAACAGACCAAAACACTGTAATAGAGGACACAGTGGGTGAATATGCAATGTGCTTCCACTGATACATAACTATAGCTGTTCCTAAAGTCATCAAATAGAATCACTATTTTATGGAATCAAATCTTGCACTGCAAGAGATTACCATTCTGAACATTTCCTCCTATAATGCAAATCATGAAGTCTCGCTCTCAAAACCCTCTGAAATATCTCTCTTCTGAGAAATACAATACCTCCAAGTCAAACACAGAAAACAGACAGCCAACATTATCTTCTTTCATTAACAGACAGCTGCCTGGCCTGACCCCTCTTTGGACATCTACATCACATCAGCTTTTCTCCTTCCTTCTATTTGACCCTCTTCCAGCCCTTTCCTCTGCTCCAGCAACACATCAGGAGACAAGGGTCTACTGCAGAGCTTTCCTGTAATGTGGGCCGTCTGGATGAAATAGCCAGCCCACTCGTGTGACTGTGGGCCCGTAAGCCACTGCAGCACTCAACTGGTCCTCATTAACCAGCTTTGGTTGGCCACACATTTTTTTTTAAATCCCTGCTCTGCAACATGCTATTAGGCCCCATGGAAAATAGCACACTTTATGCAAAGGCATTAGGAATTGATCATTTGAAGACAGTTGTTGGTTCAGCTACAGCGGACAATATGCTGGATTAGACGTGAAGGACAGAGTAGATTAGATGATGAGGCAGCATGGCAGATGAGATGAGGCAGCATGGCAGATGGTTATTTGAGCCATTTGTTTCTAAACTGTGAGGACTATTATCTGTGTTGGACAGAAAGGATTGAAGTGAGGGGAGAGCCTGTTGAGCTCTACAGAGGTTTGAAGTGAGGGGAGAGCCTGTTGAGCTCTACAGAGGTTTGAAGTAAATAACGTTGTTTTCATGGGCATGTCAACAAGCAACATCATCTACTACCTGCCTAAATCAGCCACCACTAAATCAGCCACCTCACTAAATCAGCCACCTCACTAAATCAGCCACCTCACTAAATCAGCCACCTCACTAAATCAGCCAACTGACTAAATCAGCCACCTCACTAAATCAGCCACCTCACTAAATCAGCCACCTCACTAAATCAGCCACCTCACTAAATCAGCCACCTCACTAAATCAGCCACCTGACTAAATCAGCCACCTCACTAAATCAGCCACCTCACTAAATCAGCCACCTCACTAAATCAGCCAACTCACTAAATCAGCCACCTCACTAAATCAGCCACCTCACTAAATCAGCCACCTCACTAAATCAGCCACCTCACTAAATCAGCCACCTCACTAAATCAGCCACCTCACTAAATCAGCCACCTCACTAAATCAGCCACCTCACTAAATCAGCCACCTGCCTAAATCAGCCACCTCACTAAATCAGCCACCTCACTAAATCAGCCACCTCACTAAATCAGCCACCTCACTAAATCAGCCACCTCACTAAATCAGCCACCTCACTAAATCAGCCACCTCACTAAATCAGCCACCTGCCTAAATCAGCCACCTCACTAAATCAGCCACCTCACTAAATCAGCCACCTCACTAAATCAGCCACCTGCCTAAATCAGCCACCTCACTAAATCAGCCACCTCACTAAATCAGCCACCTGACTAAATCAGCCACCTCACTAAATCAGCCACCTGACTAAATCAGCCACCTCACTAAATCAGCCACCTCACTAAATCAGCCACCTCACTAAATCAGCCACCTCACTAAATCAGCCACCTGACTAAATCAGCCACCTCACTAAATCAGCCATCTCACTAAATCAGCCACCTCACTAAATCAGCCACCTCACTAAATCAGCCACCTCACTAAATCAGCCACCTCACTAAATCAGCCACCTCACTAAATCAGCCACCTCAGCCACCTGACTAAATCAGCCATCTCACTAAATCAGCCACCTCACTAAATCAGCCACCTCACTAAATCAGCCACCTCACTAAATCAGCCACCTCACTAAATCAGCCACCTCACTAAATCAGCCACCTCACTAAATCAGCCACCTCACTAAATCAGCCACCTCACTAAATCAGCCACCTCACTAAATCAGCCACCTCACTAAATCAGCCACCTCACTAAATCAGCCACCTCACTAAATCAGCCACCTCACTAAATCAGCCACCTCACTAAATCAGCCACCTGACTTTATGGTCCAATCTTATGAAAGTAATGAGTTTCAGAATGACATGCCTCCCACGAGGCAGCGTGACATTGTCCGTGATACATTTTGAGTTTGATGACATAAACCACCCTTTTAATTTGCATTGCCCATAATAGATTATTATGGCGTCAAATGTGAATCAAGTCATCAAGGTATTTGACTCTTACCCTACGAGGTCCGGAGCCTGGTGGACATCTGTTCTACCTGACAAATTAATTGCACAAACCTGGTCTTCCAGGTCTAAATCAGTCCCTGATTAGAGGGGAAGAATGGAAATACGCAGGGGAACTGGCTTCGAGGTCTAGAGTTGAGTTTGACGGCAATAAATGTTCCACAATAATACTGATTACCTGATAGACAAATAGCAATAATTTATGCACAGCAGTTGCCATGACTACGATGTTTATATTTATTATTCCAGCTCTAAAGTTTAGAACGTTAACTTATTCTGTATGTTTTAGAGAGCTATGTACCCTCATCAAACTATGCCCACGCACGGATCTGGAGGCGAGGTAGCAACATTACAAACTGACCCCAAAACTTTCTCTGGAGATGAATATGTCATGTGAAATGAAATGTGTCATTGCGTGCTAAATGAAATGTGTCACTGCATGCTAAATGAAATGTGTCACACTGCGTGCTAAATGAAATGTGTCACTGCGTGCTAAATGAAATGTGTCACTGCGTGCTAAATGAAATGTGTCACACTGCGTGCTAAATGAAATGTGTCACTGCGTGCTAAATGAAATGTGTCACTGCGTGCTAAATGAAATGTGTCACACTGCGTGCTAAATGAAATGTGTCACTGCGTGCTAAATGAAATGTGTCACACTGCGTGCTAAATGAAATGTGTCACACTGCGTGCTAAATGAAATGTGTCACTGCGTGCTAAATGAAATGTGTCACTGCGTGCTAAATGAAATGTGTCACACTGCGTGCTAAATGAAATGTGTCACACTGCGTGCTAAATGAAATGTGTCACACTGCGTGCTAAATGAAATGTGTCACTGCGTGCTAAATGAAATGTGTCACACTGCGTGCTAAATGAAATGTGTCACTGCGTGCTAAATGAAATGTGTCACTGCGTGCTAAATTAAATGTGTCACTGCGTGCTAAATGAAATGTGTCACTGTGTGCCAAATGAAATGTGTCACTGCGTGCTAAATGAAATGTGTCACTGCGTGCTAAATGAAATGTGTCACACTGCGTGCTAAATGAAATGTTTCACACTGCGTGCTAAATGAAATGTGTCACACTGCGTGCTAAATGAAATGTGTCACTGCGTGCTAAATGAAATGTGTCACTGCGTGCTAAATGAAATGTGTCACACTGCGTGCTAAATTAAATGTGTCACACTGCGTGCTAAATGAAATGTGTCACACTGCGTGCTAAATGAAATGTGTCACTTCGTGCTAAATGAAATGTGTCACACTGCGTGCTAAATGAAATGTGTCACACTGCGTGCTAAATGAAATGTGTCACTGCGTGCTAAATGAAATGTGTCACTGCCTGCTAAATGAAATGTGTCACACTGCGTGCTAAATGAAATGTGTCACACTGCGTGCTAAATGAAATGTGTCACTGCGTGCTAAATGAAATGTGTCACACTGCGTGCTAAATGAAATGTGTCACACTACGTGCTAAATGAAATGTGTCACACTGCGTGCTAAATGAAATGTGTCACTGCGTGCTAAATGAAATGTGTCACACTGCGTGCTAAATGAAATGTGTCGCTGCGTGCTAAATGAAATGTGTCACACTGCGTGCTAAATGAAATTTGTCACACTGCGTGCTAAATGAAATGTGTCACACTGCGTGCTAAATGAAATGTGTCACTGCATGCTAAATGAAATGTGTCACTGCATGCTAAATGAAATGTGTCACACTGCATGCTAAATGAAATGTGTCACTGCGTGCTAAATGAAATGTGTCACTGCGTGCTAAATGAAATGTGTCACTGCATGCTAAATGAAATGTGTCACACTGCATGCTAAATGAAATGTGTCACTGCGTGCTAAATGAAATGTGTCACTGCATGCTAAATGAAATGTGTCACACTGCGTGCTAAATGAAACGTGTCGCACTGCGTGCTAAATGAAATGTGTCACTGCATGCTACATTAAATGTGTCACACTGCGTGCTAAATGAAACGTGTCGCAATGCGTGCTAAATGAAATGTGTCACTGCGTGCTAAATGAAATGTGTCACTGCGTGCTAAATGAAATGTGTCACTTCGTGCAAAATGAAATGTGTCACTGCGTGCTAAATTAAATGTGTCGCACTGCGTGCTAAATGAAATGTGTCACAGTGTGCTAAATTAAATGTGTCACTGCGTGCTAAATTAAATGTGTCACTGCGTGCTAAATGAAATGTGTCACTGCGTGCTAAATTAAATGTGTCACTGCGTGCTAAATGAAATGTGTCACTGCGTGCTAAATGAAATGTGTCACACTGCGTGCTAAATGAAATGTGTCACACTGCGTGCTAAATGAAATGTGTCACTGCGTGCTAAATGAAATGTGTCACTGCGTGCTAAATTAAATGTATCACACTGCGTGCTAAATTAAATGTGTCACTGCGTGCTATATTAAATGTGTCACACTGCGTGCTTAATGAAATGTGTCACTGCGTGCTAAATTAAATGTGTCACTGCGTGCTAAATTAAATGTGTCACTGCGTGCTAAATTAAATGTGTCACTGCGTGCTAAATTAAATGTGTCACTGCGTGCTAAATTAAATGTGTCACTGCGTGCTAAATGAAATGTGTCACTGCGTGCTAAATGAAATGTGTCACTGCGTGCTAAATTAAATGTGTCACTGCGTGCTAAATTAAATGTGTCACTGCGTGCTAAATTAAATGTGTCACTGCGTGCTAAATTAAATGTTGCTTTCCACCAATAAGATGATGCTCAGAGGGAATAGTTGTGTCTCGTTACAGTATGTAGCCATAATGCTTGGGAAGTTCAAGTACCATTAAAGCTAGTGAATCACTGCTCTACTGAGGTGCTCCCATCATAAAGACCTCAGCTTGCATAGCCGTAGAAAGCAGACTAAAGGGAGACAAAAATAGGTTTATCCATTAAATAGCAAGAAAGTCAAACCAACGGTAAAAATGCAACAAGAATATTCCAGTGTATTTCAATGGACATATGACCAGGATTTGACCCTGTGGTCTCTGTGGCACAGGTCTGATGCACTGGGCCAGTGGTTCTTCACAGCTCTGAAGTGGAAACTGTTGTCAGCTACTGAGCTACAACCACTGAGCATACCAAACATTAGGAACACCTTCCTAACATTGAGTTGCGCAGCATAAAGGTTATCATTTGAAACAGGTCGTATATGCTAGATTTTGAGTTATTTCGCAACTTTAGTCGTGAATGATACAAACCTTAGAATGCCATAGAAACGTCATATCTCGGCTCAAAACATAGATGGTCTGCATGATGCGACTACAGGCTGTTGACGATGTGACAAAGTCATAAAAAAAGCTTGTGCTCTGTTCCTTGCCTCAGGATGCATAGCTGTTCTCTCATCAAGTGACCATATTCTCACCCATCAGACTATTCTCAATTTAATCTTTACTAATATACTACATTAGTTTAGATTTAGAATGGCCCACTTATTTCACTCCATGCATCAAATCAGGTGATATTCCGCACAACCTCTGTATGCATGAGCTCTCCAGCCCTGTTCCTGCAGCTACCCAGTTCTTCATTTGTAACATTGCACAATCAATGAACCAACAGCATAGCCCAGGCCTATATGTTCTCTCCCAGACTCATGGGTAGACAGTTTGTAGTGTAGCAGAAGGTAACCAGTCCATCCAGTATGCATAATAATGCAGTTGACACTCAAAGGCCATTACTTTAATGTGTTTCATTTTGGAATATAGGCTAGACCAATTATGTACCAAAAACATCTTAAATCAGTTTTGATTTAGGCTATGTATTGTATAAAGGCACAATCATCATTTTAATGCAGGCTCATAAGCCTATACATCAGCTCTAATATGTGTAAGGTTGTTTTGAGTTAGTCACCACCACTGTCCATTTTGTTGTGTTAGGCTTTGAAACTACATCCACAATGAGCATGGTTTTCAAATGGATCATCACAGTGAGGTGAGTTTTAAAAGCGTGATACTGTTTTGATGATAAGTGTTTTGATTGCATTTCCAGTGATGTCAGAGTGATAAGAGGAACAATAGAGCCCTAAGTACCGGGCAGTTAGGACCTGATGGTCATTAGCAAGTTGCGTACTACCAAAGCATGTCCAGAGAGCATACATAAAATGAGATTACCATGACTCAATGGTCACATGGAATTTTACTGCGGTCATGACTCTTGACTGCCAGTGTGGCGGAAATACAGTCACCGCAACAGCCCTACGCCTGGCACCTACTATCATTCCCCGTTCAAATGCACTTATATATTTGTTCTTGCAGCCTGAATGGCACACACACACAATCCATGTATCAGTTGTCTCAAGGCTTTAAAAAAACGTTTTTAACCTGTCTCCTCCCCTTCATCTACACTGATTGAAGTGGATTTGACAGCAATAAGGGATCATAGCTTTCAACTGGATTCACCTGGTCATTCTATGTCATGGAAAGAGCAGGTGTTCTTAATATTTTGTATACTCAGTGTACGTCTGAGGAGTGCCCCCAGAAAAAGTTTTTCAGAGCCAACCTCCCCCGGGAAAGATGGTCGTGACTGACTGTGACAACAACAACATCGGTGAAAGTGCCAGCTCCAAAAGAACCTGAGATATCACAACCCACTGCACTGGCACGCATACTTTGCTGCCACAGCCTTTTCTGGGTTTGCCCTCAATCCTTTGAAATTAAAAGTGGAGAAATGCATTAGCCGTTTAGGCGAGCTGTCCTCATTCTACAGCCTGGCCTGCAGTGCACAAACTGCTGATTCTCCTGTACCTGCTGCTTTGATCTTGTCACAGCAGGCAGATGAGTGAACATAGGAGTTGACATTTAATTATTGGTGAAATTTTATACGGTTGGGCAATAAAGGAGGGGGGGGCACTCAGTTGGTACATCAGAGGAGAGTCCTGGTACATCAGAGGAGAGTCCTTGTACATCAGAGAAGAGTCCTGGTACATCAGAGGAGAGTCCTGGTACATCAGAGAAGAGTCCTGGTACATCAGAGGAGAGTCCTGGTACATCAGAGAAGAGTCCTGGTACATCAGAGGAGAGTCCTGGTACATCAGAGAAGAGTCCTGGTACATCAGAGGAGAGTCCTGGTACATCAGAGGAGAGTCCTTGTACATCAGAGAAGAGTTCTGGTACATCAGAGGAGAGTCCTGGTACATCAGAGAAGAGTCCTGGTACATCAGAGGAGAGTCCTGGTACATCAGAGGAGAGTCCTGGTACATCAGAGGAGAGTCCTGGTACATCAGAGGAGAGTCCTGGTATATCAGAGGAGAGTCCTGGTACATCAGAGGACAGTCCTGGTACATAAGAGGAGAGTCCTGGTACATCAGAGGAGAGTCCTGGTACATCAGAGAAGAGTCCTGGTACATCAGAGAAGAGTCCTGGTACATCAGAGGAGAGTCCTGGTACATCAGAGGAGAGTCCTGCTACATCAGAGGAGAGTCCTGGAACATCAGAGGAGAGTCCTGGTACATCAGAGGAGAGTCCTGCTACATCAGAGGAGAGTCCTGGTACATCAGAAGAGAGTCCTGGAACATCAGAGGAGAGTCCTGGTACATCAGAGGAGAGTCCTGGTACATCAGAGGAGAGTCCTGGTACATCAGAGGAGAGTCCTGCTACATCAGAGGAGAGTCCTGCTACATCAGAGGAGAGTCCTGGTACATCAGAGGAGAGTCCTGCTACATCAGAGGAGAGTCCTGGTACATCAGAGGAGAGTCCTGGTACATCAGAGGAGAGTCCTGCTACATCAGAGGAGAGTCCTGGTACATCAGAGGAGAGTCCTGGTACATCAGAGGAGAGTCCTGGTACATCAGAGGAGAGTCCTGGAACATCAGAGGAGAGTCCTGGTACATCAGAGGAGGGTCATGCTACATCAGAGCAGAGTCCTGGTACATCAGAGGAGAGTCCTGGTACATAAGAGGAGAGTCCTGGTACATCAGAGGAGAGTCCTGGTACATCAGAGGAGAGTCCTGGTACATCAGAGGAGAGTCCTGGTACATCAGAGGAGAGTCCTGGTACATCAGAGGAGAGTCCTGGTACATCAGAGGAGAGTCCTGGTACATCAGAGGAGAGTCCTGGTACATCAGAGGAGAGTCCTGCTACATCAGAGGAGAGTCCTGGTACATCAGAGCAGAGTCCTGGTACATCAGAGGAGAGTCCTGGTACATAAGAGGAGAGTCCTGGTACATCAGAGGAGGGTCCTGGTATATCAGAGGAGAGTCCTGGAACATCAGAGGAGAGTCCTGGTACATCAGAGGAGAGTCCTGGTACATCAGAGGAGAGTCCTGGTACATCAGAGCAGAGTCCTGGTACATCAGAGGAGAGTCCTGGTACATCAGAGCAGAGTCCTGGTACATCAGAGCAGAGCCCTGGTATATAAGAGGAGAGTCCTGGTACATCAGAGGAGAGTCCTGGTACATCAGAGGAGAGCCCTGGTATATAAGAGGAGAGTCCTGGTACATCAGAGGAGAGCCCTGGTATATAAGAGGAGAGTCCTGGTACATAAGAGGAGAGTCCTTGTTCAAAGAAAATAATCAAAATGAAGAGGTGAAGACAAGTCTTACAGAATTGGACAAATGGGAAACAGTCTCACACTCTGAGGATATTAAATTGGTGTGTATGTGTGTGTGGCTATGTGTGAGGAGGGTTTTAGCTCCCTAGGTTTCAAGGGGGCTGAGAAAGACAATATTTGCCAATATTTATGACCTTAAAACCTCTTACAGCTACCCCCTACTTTTTTCCATTTCCGCCTGAAGACATACCCAAATCTAACTGCCTGTAGCTCAGGCGCAGAACCAAGGATATGCATATTCTTGGCTTCATTTGAAAGGAAACACTCTGAAGTTTGTGTAAATATGAATTGAATGTAGATGAATATAACACAATAGATCTGGTTTAGATAATACAATGAAAAAAAGATGTGTTTTATTTTTATTGTTGTATCATCATCTTTAAAATGAACAAGACAAAACAAACATTCAGATAGGATGATGGGGGAAATT
Source organism: Oncorhynchus keta (assembly GCF_023373465.1). Lineage (NCBI taxonomy): Eukaryota > Metazoa > Chordata > Actinopteri > Salmoniformes > Salmonidae > Oncorhynchus > Oncorhynchus keta. The sequence goes on along the minus strand of NC_068452.1, from coordinate 34,748,606 downwards.
TCTGTGAAAAACACAAGAGGGCAACAGTACTTGTGCAAAGTTTCAGAATGATAACTTCCAAAATGAGTGTGCTACATGACATTTATCATGAAGTCACCCAGAAGTTATACATTTTGAATGGAATAACTATATACAAAATACCAAAATGGTATTCTAACACAACCCCCGAATGTAATTTTTTTTTTTTTTTACAAAATAACACTTTGAATATTTGGAAGACCCTCAGTCCTCTACACAATATTGTGCTGCTGATGCCAGGTGCCAGAGCAGTCTCTTTCTGCTGTAAAGCAGAGGGGTCAACAAGCATGTGGTGCAGGTGATGGGGGACTTAATTTTGCAAAGAACACAGCGACGCCTCCATGTGGTGCCCTTTTGGCCCTGAGGCACATCCATCAATGCGAGCTGTGGCAAGAAGGTTTGATGTGTCTGTCAGCGTAGTGTCCAGAGCATGGAGGCGCTACCAGGAGACAGGTCAGTACATCAGGAGACGTGGAGGAGGCCGTAGGAGGGCAACAACCCAGCAGCAGGACCGCTACCTCCGCCTTTGTGCAAGGAGGAGCAGGAGGAGCACTACCAGAGCCCTGCAAAATGACCTCCAGCAGGCCACAAATGTGCATGTGTCTGCTCAAATGGTCAGAAACAGACTCCATGAGGGTGGTATGAGGGTCCGACGTACACAGGTGGGGGTTGGGCTTACTACAGCCCAACACCGTGCAGGACGTTTGCATTTGCCAGAGAACACCAAGATTGGCAAATTCGCCACCGGCGCCCTGTGCTCTTCAAAGATGAAAGCAGGTTCACACTGAGCACATGTGACAGACGTGACAGTCTGGAGACGCTGTGGAGAACGTTCTGCTGCCTGCAACATCCTCCAGCATGTCAGTCATGGTGTGGGGTGGCATTTCTTTGGGGGGCCGCACAGCCCTCCATGTGCTCGCCAGAGGTAACCTGACTGCCATTAGGTACCGAGATGAGATCCTCAGACCCCTTGTGAGACCATATGCTGGTGCGGTTGGCCCTGGGTTCCTCCTAATGCAAGACAATGCTAGACCTCATGTGGCTGGAGTGTGTCAGCAGTTACTGCAAGAGGAAGGCATTGATGCTATGGACTGGCCCGCCCGTTCCCCAGACCTGAATCCAATTGAGCACATCTGGGACATCATGTCTCGCTCCATCCACCAATGCCACGTTGCATCACAGACTGTCCAGGAGTTGGGGGATGCTTTAGTCCAGGTCTGGGAGGCGATCCCTCAGGAGACCATCCGCCACCTCATCAGGAGCATGCCCAGGCGTTGTAGGGAGGTCATACAGGCACGTGGAGGCCACACACACTACTGAGCCTCATTTTGATTTGTTTTAAGGACATTACATCAAAGTTGGATCAGCCTGTAAGGTGGTTTTCCACTTTAATTTTGAGTGTGACTCCAAATCCAGACCTCCATGGGTTGATAAATTTGATTTCCATTTATATTTTTTGTGTGATTTTGTTGTCAGCACATTAAACTATGTAGAGAAAAAAGTATTTAATAAGAATATTTCATTCATTCAGATCTAGGATGTGTTATTTTAGTGTTCCCTTTATTTTTTTGAGCAGTGTATATAGAGTACAGGGAACATAAGGTTGAATATATTATTATAGACCTGCTCGATCTACTGTGTCATTTATATTATGACAGACCAGCTAGATCTACTGTCTTTTTTATATTATGACATTTCAGCTAGATCTACGGTCTCTGTTATATTATGACAGACCAGCTATATCTACTGTCTTTATTATATTACAACAGGCCAGCTGTATCTACTGTCTCCATTTCACTTTGGCCATTGTTGTGGGCCTGCCCTCCCCCCAACAGCCTCAAATAGGCTATTTCATGTGGGGGTGGGGTGGAGTGGCAGACACACGCATCTTGGCCATGCTCCCTCTAATCAACAATATGTACCTGTATATATACACACACACAAACATAGGCTATGGGTCATAAACATACATAGAAATATAGGCTATGGGTCATAAACATACATACAAACATACCCCCACCCACAATGTATAGCCAACGTGTACTTTACACATTTTATTACATTTTTATATATTGCTACTAAAATTTTTAAAAAGTCCCAAATAATATTTTATATTATTAATTTCAAACAACGGCATTAACATGAGAAGAACTTACCAGTCCAAAACGATGTCCTCTCCGTTCAAAAAATATTCCTCCATTTGGGAATCAAAGCTATGCTCACTAAATGAATCGTCCTCCAACAATCTCTGTCTCACTTCCCGATCAATTTCTTCTAAAATTGTGTGTACATCTGTATATCTAGACTTAGATTTAGCTTTCCCTGACTTAGTCGCCATACTGATCGATATATAAACAGCTGAAGATGCGCTTTACCAAATAGTGCTGTGCGTAACACACGTGGCTCCTTCCAGTATGAATCTTCAATGGCGAATGACCCTCTTTACGCCGGAGTTTACTACATGGGTTGGTCTTCCAACACATAACCATTAAATATTGCCGTTTACCTCAGCTCATTGGCTATCTACCCAGCTAGATTTCAAGACGATCAGTGGTCATTGGGTTAAAATACAGTCAATCAACGAAACAGTGGGCAAATCATTGGTGCACAATGATGTCATTACTTGTTGTCTTCAAATCGGTTTCTTTCCGTCAATACGTCTCACGAAATGACCCATCAAGTTTGGTTGTGTTACAAACAAACCAGTTGATTGCAATGAAACCAAACATGACTGTATTAAGTCACGTTTAGTGTGTGTATTTACATCGAACATGTCGTTGAAAATTGAATGAGACGGAATTCACGACACAAGCGGATCACAAAATGTTTCGTGTTAGGCTATAAAAATTGATTTTCAAACAAAAGACCATTCATTGTGTAACAATGAGCATTGGGATTGCAAACAGAGGAAGATCGTCAAAGGTAAAGATTTATTTTATTGCAATTTGTGATTTTGTTACGCCTGTGCTGGTTGAAATCGTTTTTTTTATTGGGCTCTGTCCTCAGATAATCGCATCGTATTCTTTCGTAGTAAATCCTTTATTAAATCTGACAACGCAGTTGGATTGGCAAGATTCTAGGCTTTCAAATAATGTGAGACACTTGTATTTTCATGAATGTTTAATATGACTATTTATGTAGTGATCACTGTATGTTGTCGAATTGAATCCCGCTAACGGGTTCGGTGCGCAGAGAGGTTAACGATCCAGTGAATGTCCAACATGGAATTGGAGGTGAACAGTAAGAGAGAGGAGAGACAGGGATAAAGGAGCTCACGTCATACCCTCTGGTACGCTCATCTGATCAGCGTCCACTCCATTATGGTAATTGGAGAAAGCAGCCTGACTCAGAGATTCCAGAGAAATCCCTCCATGTCCTCAGAACTCCATATATTGTACCCTGAGGACTGCTCCTCAGCTATGACACATGGAGCAGTTGGATACCGTTCCCCTACCACTCTCTCCTTTAAAGCCTGACGAGGGGATTTTATGTGGAAGGCAGTAGCTATGTGAAGGTGGGAGAAACAAATGGAGAGAGGATGTTTAAACAAGTGGATGAGCAGAGAGAAGGAGAGAGATCTATGGGTAAAAGAGATAAGCCCCTTCACGATGCAATGTGAAGCATGGTGTGAAAAGACGCCATATTGAGCTGAAAAACAAAAGCGCATTGAGATCTGTCACAACTCTTCTCACATATTGTCACCTGTATGTGGCTGGTGGGAGGGAGGCGTCTCGACTGATGGCAGCGCCTCCACAGACAGATACAGCTCTGTTAATTATCCCAGTACTGCATTACTGTATGGAGACTACAGTACAGTACACTACCTGCAGCGAACATGGCTTTCCCTTCCTAACACAAGACAAGTTGGGAATATAACTTGAAATAAATAAAAAAATGATTTAAAAAGCCCACTTTTTCCAAATTTGGTTGGCGGTGGATGCCCTTAATTCAGAAGCCCTGTGTGCCGGGTAGACAATGTGTTCCCATTTTCAACCATTTCATTTGTCTGAATGGACAAACTCCGCTTACCCGGTGGAACCGGAGAGCTAATCCAAGTGTGCCTACTGCGCTGGCCAATTGGATGACTCAAATCACCGTGCCTACAGCTTCCACAATCCCACAGCAAAGTTTGATACCAGCTTAAGTGAGATTTCCTAACTTTTAAAACCATGACCAGAGAGAGACTGTCAAAGAATACAGCAAAAAGCTGGTGCTTTTATGAGTGAGTTCATGTTAAAAATGTTATTCAGCACTGTCAACACTGTTTTTATACAACACTTTTACAACACAGAAAATGCGCTTTTCCTTACTGAATGGTTATAGCTGCATCTGCAATGAATGGTTATAGCTGCATCTGCAATGAATGGTTATAGCTGCATCTGCAATGAATGGTTATAGCTGCATCTGCAATGAATGGTTATAGCTGCATCTGCAATGAATGGTTATAGCTGCATCTGCAATGAATGGTTATAGCTGCATCAGCAATGAATGGTTATAGCTGCATCAGCAATGAATGGTTATAGCTGCATCTGCAATGAATGGTTATAGCTGCATCAGCAATGAATGGTTATAGCTGCATCTGCAATGAATGGTTATAGCTGCATCTGCAATGAATGGTTATAGCTGCATCTGCAATGAATGGTTATAGCTGCATCTGCAATGAATGGTTATAGCTGCATCAGCAATGAATGGTTATAGCTGCATCTGCAATGAATGGTTATAGCTGCATCTGCAATGAATGGTTATAGCTGCATCTGCAATGAATGGTTATAGCTGCATCTGCAATGAATGGTTATAGCTGCATCTGCAATGAATGTTTATAGCTGCATCTGCAATGAATGTTTATAGCTGCATCTGCAATGAATGGTTATAGCTGCATCTGCAATGAATGGTTATAGCTGCATCTGAAATGGTTATAGCTGCATCTGCAATGAATGGTTATAGCTGCATCTGCAATGAATGTTTATAGCTGCATCTGCAATGAATGGTTATAGCTGCATCTGCAATGAATGGTTATAGCTGCATCTGCAATGAATGTTTATAGCTGCATCTGCAATGAATGGTTATAGCTGCATCTGCAATGAATGGTTATAGCTGCATCTGCAATGAATGGTTATAGCTGCATCTGCAATGAATGGTTATAGCTGCATCAGCAATGAATGGTTATAGCTGCATCTGCAATGAATGGTTATAGCTGCATCTGCAATGAATGGTTATAGCTGCATCTGCAATGAATGGTTATAGCTGCATCTGCAATGAATGGTTATAGCTGCATCTGCAATGAATGGTTATAGCTGCATCTGCAATGAATGGTTATAGCTGCATCTGCAATGAATGGTTATAGCTGCATCTGCAATGAATGGTTATAGCTGCATCTGCAATGAATGGTTATAGCTGCATCTGCAATGAATGGTTATAGCTGCATCTGCAATGAATGGTTATAGCTGCATCAGCAATGAATGGTTATAGCTGCATCTGCAATGAATGAGTAGCCAAGTGTATCGATAGGCCTGAGTTTTGACTATTAGCAGCTCGCGTCTATTTTAATATCAAGGAATATTTCACTTTCTCTGGTCATCAGAACAACATGAATTTGTGCATGAGGCAGAAATAAAAGTCAGGTGGAAGATGGTTTCCCCTTTGGCTTGTCAGTCTCACCAGAGGAACGGAGCGAGCAGGGACCGTGAGAGGAAGACTCTCTACGGCTCTCTAACTCTGGTGAGACTGACCATCAGATGCAGGTACCATCAGTCCAGTCAAATAAAAAAACAAATAATTTCAATTTATGCTCAGCTGTGCCTCACAAGTGATACAACAACTGATCTATTCTGTTTTCAAAGCTCGAGTTTTGAAATACAATATTGTCGGAGAAGAACAATATTGGCAGGCCAAGCATAACCAATATGCTGTGATAATGTTTCTGGCCTACTACAAGCACCTCGTTACATTAGCATAATGTTGCATAAGCTTACATTTAAAACTAAATCTGAGCGGTAGAGCTCTGCTTGCTTTTTGACTCTTAAAGTGATCTTGATTCAGAAAAGGTTGGTGACCACTGATTTAGAGAGTTAGGCCAACTTTTAGAGTTGTGAATATTGTTCTAATTCTAGATATTAAGTTACATAGCATTGATGAAACATTCCCCATGTAATGTTAATGGGGAGCTGAATGTTGTAGTGTCATGTAAATGTATCATAATGCAGAAACCTCAATGTCATAACACTAAATACATGGCTCTGGTAAAACTATCATTTTAATAATATCATGGAGGGTCAGTCCTTGCATCCATAGCTCTGTCTATGAATTTGAGAGTGGTTACATTTCTCCAGCCCCATCCCTCAGATTTTTACCCAATCAGAGGCGGGGTGACAGTAGGCCTGAGGGGTTATTGGATATTAGTCCCAGCACCTTCATCGCTTGCCAAGATGTGTTGATTCAATATCAATACAGTAGACCTGTGGGGCATACTTTCCTTTTATAAACATATACACAAACATACAGAGCCCCCCCCCCACACACACAGCCACGCACACACACACACACACAGCCATGCACACACACACACAGCCACGCACACACACACACACACAGCCACGCACACACACACACACAGCCACGCACACACACACACACAGCCACGCACACACCTTCTCATTTCTTGAAGGCAAGCTATTCTAAGACGTATATCCCCTCAGTGGGATCAGAGTGGCTGAAGGTTTGTGTCCCAAAGTGTCCCAGTGATGATATGACACTGTGTCTCTAATGTATGAGCTGCTTTCATCTCTTCATTAAGAGGAACTGGTCACCTCTCCCCTCCCTTCCCCTGTCCTCTGTGTTTGTGGGCACATCATCAGTGTGTGTCTCAGTGACACCAGAGAGAATGACTCTACTGTGGCTGACTGCTGAAAGACAGGGATTGGAGCGCCTGTCTCCATTATCCTGTCTCCTCTGAAGCACCACCACCACACAGCTCTATTACTTCATAGTGCCCTGTATAGTTGCTGATGTTAATTAATACACTTTGAGGCCACAATGTCTCAAAGGCACAGCTTTTGAGATCTGCATAACCAAATTGATTATGCAGGGTTTTGATTATGCATACTACATCTAGAATATAGAAAGTGAACTTGAATATCTGGTGAGGAAATTGGTTACTAGTAGGTAGTAGTTAAAGCTGTTCTTCTGTTGCCATCATATATATCCAAGATGTCCTACGGGTTGATGTCCTTTCAACTCTCTCACTTAAGTGTTGACGCAAACCCATTTAAATGCTTCCCCTAACACACAAGCACAGACACATCGAGAACTCTCTGCCGTGATGTAACTTCATGTCAGTGTGTAACGGATGTGAAATGGCTAACTAGTTAGCGCTAAATAGCGTTTCAATCGGTGACGTCACTTGCTCTGAGATCTTGAAGTAGTAGTTCCCCTTGCTCTGCAAGGGCCGCGGCTTTTGTGGAGCAATGGGTAACGATGCTTCGTGGGTGACTGTTATTGATGTGTGCAGAGGGTCCCTGGTTTGCGCCCGGGTATGGGCGAGGGGACGGTCTAAAGTTATACTGTTACATTGATGCTGTTGACCCGGATCACAGGTTGCTGCGGAAAAGGAGGAAGGTCAAAAGGGGGTGAGTGTAACGGATGTGAAATGGCTAGCTAGTTAGCGCTAAATAGCGTTTCAATCAGTGACGTCACTTGCTCTGAGACCTTGAAGTAGTAGTTCCCCTTGCTCTGCAAGGGCCATGGCTTTTATGGAACGATGGGTAACGATGCTTCGTGGGTGACTGTTATTGATGTGTGCAGAGGGTCCCTGGTTCGCGCCCGGGTATGGGCGAGGGGACGGTCTAAAGTTATACTGTTACAAGTGCATAAAACTAGGAAATAATTCCTGTCCCATTTAATCACTGACAATGAAATTGATCAACACCAGAGATGAACCAGCCATTAGCTGCATAATGAAAGACTAAATGGAATCCATTTTATCACTCAGAGGGCCTTATCAGCTACAACTGGTGGCCAATGGCCATCATAAAATATTTTGAATCAAATGATTAACTTCCTGACTGGAATCTCAATATGGAGAGAAGATGGAGAGACGAGTCAAATTGTATCCAGCTTGGCTGTGCTGCTCTATCTCCTAATGTTTAGCTTCCCTGCTGTATCCTGCTAAATATTGACAGTATCCTGCATGGCCTCCAGATGTATTCAGCCTGCTATGTCTATTCCACAGTTAGGAAAATACAGTATATCCCTGTGGCATCTTTCACAACATCCGTGTCAGTGACATACAGCAGCATGTAAACATCCACATCATCAATAATACACACGGTAGGTCACGTGTTTAATAGTTCACCCGGCTCATTATTTAAGACTGTAGGAATATGGAACACACAGATCTTTTGAAAATTCGAAGACCATGCACGTACTGTACTTACACGTGTATACACGCACGCACGCACGCACACACGCACACACACACACACAGACCATGCACGTACTGTACTTACACGTGTATACACGCACGCACGCACGCACACACACACACACAGACCATGCACGTACTGTACTTACACGTGTATACACGCACGCACGCACGCACACACACACACACAGACCATGCACGTACTGTACTTACACGTGTATACACGCACGCAAGCACGCACACACACACACACAGACACGCACGCACACACACACACACATAGAGTGAATATAGACAAGGCCATAGCCCCAGTGAGCATTAGGCCGTAGCCCCGGTGAGCATTGTTAATAGGCTGTGTGCCTGTGGGAGGGGAGCAGTGCTGTTGTCTAATGTGTGAAGAGGATGACTTTCTGGTTTGACCATGGGGGAGCCGGCCCTGTCAGCAGCCGGCCCTGTCAGCAGTGGGGTGATGCACTGGCTGGCTGATCTGAAGGACAGGCAAGTCTCAGTGACCTGACCAACAATATCTCTCTCTGGCCACGACCCCTGGGACTGAGGTGTGATGAGGGCACCATGGCCCCCATGGTCACGGTAATCAATCTTCCCCTGTCCTGTCCTGTCCTGTGCTGTGCTGACAGGTGAGTGTCTCAAACTGAATATGTGAAGATAAGTCTTCTGCTGCCCAGAGCCTTTTCCTATAAGGGCTCCTGAGGGAGTCTCACACACCTGACAGACTGACTAGACACCGACAGACGTCATACACACACACATACTGTACACACACATACTGTACACACACATACTGTACACACACACACATCATAATGTAAAATCTTCTCCTGTCCAGCCCTGTCCTGGGCTGACAGGTAAGTGACTGTCTATGAGCCTGAATATAACAGGATGAGCTTGTCATTGCCTTTGCCACTGGCAGCCCTTTTCCTATGAGGTCCTGAGTGAGTCTCACGTCATATACAAACGTCATGAATTCTAATGTCCTGATGATGGTCAGAGCTACGCACCTACTGCGTTCATCTTGTCATATTTCGGCTCATCTTCAGCCATGATCATCATAATTACAATACACTCAATATTACCACATATAACTATGTTGTAACTAACTGCCCTAAATCCACTAACTTCCTAAAACTCCAGGGCCAGAATTGATGTCTGTCGGGTCCAGGAAAATCAATTCCAGTCTATAGTGGTGTGTGTTTGTTAGCTGCAATATCCACAGTCCAATATCCACAGAGAAAAGGTCCGAAGATGGGATTTGAGCATCGATTTTAGCTGCAGGAGCGAGAGAGAGAGAGAGAGAGAGACAGAGAGAGAGAGAGACAGAGAGAGAGAGTGCACAACAGCAGAAAAATACTAGAAAAACAAACATCTTCAATGAGTCCAGAATCCCAGACAGTACTGTAGAATGTGGTGAGACAGTGGTTTGGTGAGGAACAGCAGCAGCTCCACAACATCCCTTCCCTCTGAGTCGTTAGCCTTTAGCCCTGCTCATTTGCATATCACCACGATGCATATGTAATTGCCGTGGAGGTTGATAGCTTGTCCTTGTGGATTTACGACAGGGTGGAGGGGTGGACTCCCCCCCTAGTAGACAGAGTTCATCTGTAATCCCACACACATTTAACGACAAACATTTTCTGGCACTTTTTTGTTTTTGCTAGATTCAGGCGGCTATAATACCATTGTCCCTATCACCCCCACTAGCTTCACCATTATGCTCTCTCAGCCCCAGAGAAGATTCGGATGCTATTAATTTCCATTTTCCTGTTTGTCCTCGTGTGTGAAGATAAACTGAGCTCATTTGAGCAGCCACAGAGTCCATGGGTTATAAAACCTGCATATCCACCACACAGCTGTTAGATTCAAACTCTATACATTTTCGCTGGGCCTCCCGAGTGCTGCCGCAGTCTAAGGCACTGCATTACAGATCCGGGTTCGATTCCGGGCTTTGTCGCAGCCGGCCGCGACCAGGAAACCCATGAGGTGGCGCACAATCGTCCCAGCGTCGTCCGGGTTAGAGGAGGGTTTGGCCGGCTGGGATGTCCATGTCCAATCGCGTTTTTGCTACACCTTCTGGCGGCCGGGCGCATGTAGGCTGACACGATCGCCAGGTGTACAGGGTTTCCTCCGACACATTGGAGCAACAGTGTGTCCGGAAGCAGTGTGTCCGGAAGCAGTGTGTCCGGAAGCAGTGTGTCAGGAAGCAGTGTGTCAGGAAGCAGTGTGTCCGGAAGCAGTGTGTCAGGGCAGTTTCCGGAAGCCAGGAAGCAGTGTGGATGTCAGGAAGCAGTGTGTCCGGAAGCAGTGTGTCCGGAAGCAGTGTGTCCGGAAGCAGTTGTCAGGAAGCAGTGTGTCCGGAAGCAGTGTGTCAGGAAGCAGTGTGTCCGGAAGCAGTGTGTCCGGAAGCAGTGTGTCCGGGCAGTGTGTCCGGAAGCAGTGTGTCAGGAAGCAGTGTGTCCGGAAGCAGTGTGTCCGGAAGCAGTGTGTCCGGAAGCAGTGTGTCCGGAAGCAGTGTGTCCGGAAGCAGTGTGTCAGGAAGCAGTGTGTCAGGAAGCAGTGTGTCCGGAAGCAGTGTGTCAGGAAGCAGTGTGTCCGGAAGCAGTGTGTCAGGAAGCAGTGTGTCAGGAAGCAGTGTGTCCGGAAGCAGTGTGTCCGGAAGCAGTGTGTCAGGAAGCAGTGTGTCCGGAAGCAGTGTGTCCGGAAGCAGTGTGTCCGGAAGCAGTGTGTCAGGAAGCAGTGTGTCAGGAAGCAGTGTGTCAGGAAGCAGTGTGTCAGGAAGCAGTGTGTCCGGAAGCAGTGTGTCAGGAAGCAGTGTGTCCGGAAGCAGTGTGTCCGGAAGCAGTGTGTCCGTGTGTCCGGAAGCAGTGTGTCAGGAAGCAGTGTGTCCGGAAGCAGTGTGTCCGGAAGCAGTGTGTCCGGAAGCAGTGTGTCCGGAAGCAGTGTGTCAGGAAGCAGTGTGTCCGGAAGCAGTGTGTCGGAAGCAGTGTGTCCGGAAGCAGTGTGTCAGGAAGCAGTGTGTCCGGAAGCAGTGTGTCAGGAAGCAGTGTGTCCGGAAGCAGTGTGTCCGGAAGCAGTGTGTCAGGAAGCAGTGTGTCAGGAAGCAGTGTGTCCGGAAGCAGTGTGTCAGGAAGCAGTGTGTCCGGAAGCAGTGTGTCAGGAAGCAGTGTGTCAGGAAGCAGTGTGTCCGGAAGCAGTGTGTCAGGAAGCAGTGTGTCCGGAAGCAGTGTGTCCGGAAGCAGTGTGTCAGGAAGCAGTGTGTCAGGAAGCAGTGTGTCCGGAAGCAGTGTGTCCGGAAGCAGTGTGTCAGGAAGCAGTGTGTCCGGAAGCAGTGTGTCCGGAAGCAGTGTGTCCGGAAGCAGTGTGTCAGGAAGCAGTGTGTCAGGAAGCAGTGTGTCCGGAAGCAGTGTGTCAGGAAGCAGTGTGTCCGGAAGCAGTGTGTCAGGAAGCAGTGTGTCCGGAAGCCGGAAGCAGTGTGTCCGGTGTCCGGAAGCAGTGTGTCAGGAAGCAGTGTGTCCGGAGCAGTGTGTCCGGAAGCAGTGTGTCCGGAAGCAGTGTGTCCGGAAGCAGTGTGTCAGGAAGCAGTGTGTCCGAAGCAGTGTGTGCGGAAGCAGTGTGTCCGGAAGCAGTGTGTCAGGAAGCAGTGTGTCCGGAAGCAGTGTGTCAGGAAGCAGTGTGTCCGGAAGCAGTGTGTCCGGAAGCAGTGTGTCCGGAAGCAGTGTGTCAGGAAGCGGCAGTGTGTCCGGAAGCAGTGTGTCAGGAAGCAGTGTGTCCGGAAGCAGTGTGTCAGGAAGCAGTGTGTCCGGAAGCAGTGTGTCAGGAAGCAGTGTGTCAGGAAGCAGTGTGTGTGTCAGGAAGCAGTGTGTCCGGAAGCAGTGTGTCAGGAAGCAGTGTGTCCGGAAGCAGTGTGTCAGGAAGCAGTGTGTCCGGAAGCAGTGTGTCCGGAAGCAGTGTGTCCGGAAGCAGTGTGTCCGGAAGCAGTGTGTCAGGAAGCAGTGTGTCCGGAAGCAGTGTGTCCGGAAGCAGTGTGTCCGGAAGCAGTGTGTCCGGAAGCAGTGTGTCCGGAAGCAGTGTGTCAGGAAGCAATGTGTCAGGAAGCAGTGTGTCCGGAAGCAGTGTGTCCGGAAGCAGTGTGTCAGGAAGCAGTGTGTCCGGAAGCGTGTCCGGAGTGTGTCAGGAAGCAGTGTGTCAGTGTGTCAGGAAGCAGTGTGTCAAAGCAGTGTCCGTCAGGAAGCAGTGTGTCCGGAAGCAGTGTGTCCGGAAGCAGTGTGTCCGGGCAAGCAGTGTGTCCGGAAGCAATGTGTCCGGAAGCAGTGTGTCCGTGTGTCCGGAAGCAGTGTGTCCGAAGGAAGCAGTGTGTCAGGAGCAGTGTGTCCGGAAGCAGTGTGTCAGGAAGCAGTGTGTCCGGAAGCAGTGTGTCAGGAAGCAGTGTGTCCGGAAGCAGTGTGTCCGGAAGCAGTGTGTCAGGAAGCAGTGTGTCAGGAAGCAGTGTGTCAGGAAGCAGTGTGTCTGGAAGCAGTGTGTCAGGAAGCAGTGTGTCAGGAAGCAGTGTGTCCGGAAGGTGTGTCCGGAAGCAGTGTGTCCGGAAGCAGTGTGTCAGGAAGCAGTGTGTCAGGAAGCAGTGTGTCAGGAAGCAGTGTGTCCGGAAGCAGTGTGTCCGGAAGCAGTGTGTCAGGAAGCAGTGTGTCCGGAAGCAGTGTGTCCGGAAGCAGTGTGTCCGGAAGCAGTGTGTCCGGAAGCAGTGTGTCAGGAAGCAGTGTGTCAGGAAGCAGTGTGTCCGGAAGGAAGCAGTGTGTCAGGAAGCAGTGTGTCAGGAAGCAGTGTGTCCGGAAGCAGTGTGTCAGGAAGCAGTGTGTCCGGAAGCAGTGTGTCCGGAAGCAGTGTGTGTCAGTGTGTCCGGAAGCAGTGTGTCCGGAAGCAGTGTGTCCGGAAGCAGTGTGTCAGGAAGCAGTGTGTCCGGAAGCAGTGTGTCCGGAAGCAGTGTGTCCGGAAGCAGTGTGTCCGGAAGCAGTGTGTCAGGAAGCAGTGTGTCCGGAAGCAGTGTGTCCGGAAGCAGTGTGTCAGGAAGCAGTGTGTCAGGAAGCAGTGTGTCCGGAAGCAGTGTGTCCGGAAGCAGTGTGTCCGGAAGCAGTGTGTCCGGAAGCAGTGTGTCCGGAAGCAGTGTGTCCGGAAGCAGTGTGTCCGGAAGCAGTGTGTCAGGAAGCAGTGTGTCCGGAAGCAGTGTGTCCGGAAGCAGTGTGTCAGGAAGCAGTGTGTCCGGAAGCAGTGTATCCGGAAGCAGTGCGGTTGGCCAAATCGTGTTTCGGAGGACGCATGGCTCTCAACCTTCGCCTCTACCGAGTCCGTACGGGAGTTGCAGCGATGGGACAAGACTGTAACTACCAATTGGATACCAAGAAATTGGGGAGAGAAAGGGGTAAAAAGTACAACCATTTTTAATAAATACATTTTTGCTAGGTACACTTGACTGTGGCGCTTATTCTATGGGTGGGTGAGAAGGAGAGAAGCCATGCAGACAGGAGCGGAAAGAGATGAGGAGGGAACGGAGGGAGATGAGGAGGGAGCACTGTCCTGTTTAATGAGGGTCGACTGTGTTAGTGTTTGCCTGTGTCCTCTGCAGCAGAGGGAGATGGGAGAGTTGTGGTGGTGGTCTAATGGTGGTGGTGCTCTCTCTGCAGAAGAAAGCAATGGTCCGTGTTGCGCTGGGGAGATGGCCCGGCCTGCCAGTCTGCTATACAGAAAAGAGGCAGCCTTCCTGCAGCAACTCTCACACACACACCCATGCATGAACATGTATGTTCACTCACACAGACACACACACACACACACACACACACACACACACACACACACACACACACACACTGAAATGATTATTCAAAAATACCTGCCCGACGCATACACAAAGTCTCACTCAGTATCAGCTGAGGAGGAGAGGAGTGACACTACTGCCACAGTACTCTCTGTGTGCACAGCAGGCCTGCTATGATCTGAGCTTAGTCCTGTGAAGAGCTACATCAGACCAGTCACCTCTGTCTGCCAGGGAGTATGTCTTTATTCAGCTCACAAGGTCCTTATTGTTCTTTGGCACAAAGCTGTACTAATAGACTTATATACTGTTGTTGTGACTTTACTTTCATTAATCTTATGACTGTTATTTATCTAATCAACTAACTAATTGTTACCCGATTAAATTAATCATGTAACAATGAACTCATTAGGAATTTGGGGCACCACAAGAGCGGTTATTTAAAAAGTTACCATCTCCTGAATTAAACTCTAAAAAGGTCTTTACCTATCACATCTATAAACAGTCAACTTATTAATCATAACCTTATCATATCATCATTCTGAAAAGTTGCCTCTTTGCATCTGCAAAAACTCCAGCCTTACTTATGAACACATCAAAACAAAATAACAAAGTTAATTTATTAGAACTGAACACACAAAACAAAATAACAAAGTGAATGAAAGAAACGAAACAGTCCTGTCAGGTGAAACAACACACTAAACAGAAAATAACCACCCACAAACAAGAGTGGGAAAACAGGCTACCTAAGTATGGTTCTCAATCAGAGACAACGATTGACAGCTGCCTCTGATTGGGAACCATACCAGGCCAAACACATAGAAATATAAACACAAGAACAAAACATAGAATGCCCACCCCAACTCACGCTCTGACCAACCTAAAATAGAAACATACAAAAGGAACTAAGGTCAGGACGTGACAATGATTCAGTACTACACAAATTGGTTGAATTATTTATTTACGACCTAACTAAATGATAACACAGGTTAACATGCACACTTAATACATATACATTAGGAAAAGGTCCCTAGCGGACCGACACAATATGGTGGCTTTTTACACAACAACATGGAGAGGGAAAGAGAGAAAGAGCGAGAAAGAGACACTTATCATTGATACATTTTAGAAACTATTCTCACAGTAATCATATACTTTGGCCCCCCTTCCCCATCTTCTACTGTTGTTCACTCTGGAAGATGCTCCTTGGAAGATAGGCTTGCTAGCAGTGTCGACAGTTCCCATTGGTCATGAGAGTAGTAGAATGCTGTAATTTGAGAAGAGTAGTAGAACGGTCCCACTTAAATGTGCTTTTGTAGATAGTTTCTTATGACAGCTAATGAGCTGTACCAGTGATTGTCTGAGAGGGGAGTTTTCTCCACCTCGTGTTGGTATTCAGGGTTCAAACCACTTTGGACGTGAGCTAGAGCTCAACACCTTTCTAGTCTAAATGTTCATCTCTTTATCAATCCTTTTATGCATTCTGGTCGACAGTGACGGTTCCGTCTGGCTGACACGCTCTCTAACTTCACTCGGGGCGTGGCTACTTACTGTGCAAAGTTTATAGGAGACAAATGCTCTTATGGCTCTTAAAATCACATTAATTTCTTTAAAATACTTTAATCGTTTTTCATATCTCATATACAATGTAGAGGATGAAGACTTCGTACATGTAGTGTATATACTTTTCAAGTTATAGTATTTCCTTTATAACACTTTTAAATGACAACACAAAATAAAATCCCATATGACATTATTCTTTTTTAGATCACCTCTGACCATTCCCCACGTTCTTATGTTAGAAATATTGTTCCAGTATTCGCTTTTGAATGTGTTAAAGTCTCGGCGGGAAACTCTCTGGAGACAAAGGAACATTTCTGTAGTGAATTTGGAGAGGGATGTTCTGGATCTCCTCTCCTATAATTTCTGACAGGGTGTGCGCTGTTAACCCCCCACCAGCTCCCTCCTCCCCTCTTCTGTGGGTGAGAGAGAGTCTGGTTACTGTCATCCATTGCCAAACTGATCTGACCCATTCAGACCCTCACACTCCGATCCCCTAAACACTAGCTCTACAGTATTCTGGTCAGTGTCTGTCAGATGTCAGCCTGCAGTCTGTATTCTCCTTGTCTGGACCATAGAGAAGCAGGTCTCAGAATCGCATTTCCCTTTGGAACGTCTCAAGGTACAGTATGTCTCAAGAACGTCTCAAGGTACAGTATGTCTCAAGGAATGTCTCAAGGTATATCTCAAAGTATGTCTCAAGGAATGTCCTCACTTGCTACGCTCTGTGCTTACTGTTGTTTGTGTGCTGAGCTGCTATGTGACAGCTCTAAGCCTGAGCTCTGAGCCTGTGCTCTCCCAGTCTGCCTGTGCTGTGTGCTGAGGGCCAGTGTGCTGAGGGCCTGTGGGCTGAGGGCCTGTGTGAGTGTGCTGCTCTGAGCAGAGCAGAGCAGACAAAGAGCGAAGTCACACAAGCAGACATGGAGCCCTCAGAGAAGCTGCACCTGGTCCTGGGCCAATACTGCTCCCCATTATGGCCTGTCAAGCCTGCAACACATATGCTGCTTTCCCCTACAACAACACCTCATCCACCAACCCCAACCCCTAGAGCTGTTTGTCTGTTTGCACGCATCAATGACTACCTTCATATCTGTCTGTCTGTCTGTCTGTCTGTCTGTCTGTCTGTCTGTCTGTCTGTCTGTCTGTCTGTCTGTCTGTCTGTCTGTCTGTCTGTCTGTCTGTCTGTCTGTCTGTCTGTCTGTCTGTCTCATTGTCAGTTTGGCCATCTGTGTACTGGCTGATTCACTCACTGCTCACGTATCTGAATGTATTATTTGAAGCACTTTGCGAACATGACGCACAGCATGGCCCCCGGCCGTGGAGCAAACAAATAAACATGGCCGCTGCTCGCAGTATGACTAACTTCCCCTGCAAGGATCCTGACCTCAAGAAATGAAACATCACTGGAGAGGTTCTGGAGAGAGAGAGGAGGAATGGAGGGATAATGAGAAGGGAGGGAGAGAGAGAGGAGGAATGGAGGGATAATGAGAAGGGAGGGAGAGAGAGAGGAGGAATGGAGGGATAGGGAGAAGGGAGGGAGAGAGAGGGGAGGAATGGAGGGATAGGGAGAAGGGAGGGAGAGACAGAGGATGAATGGAGGGATAGGGAGAAGGGAGGGAGGGAGAGAGAGGGGAGGAATGGAGGGATAGGGAGAAGGGAGGGAGATAGAGGGGAGGAATGGAGGGATAGTGAGAAGGGAGGGGGAGAGAGAGGAGGAATGGAGGGATAGTGAGAAGGGAGGGAGAGCAAGGAGGAATGGAGGGATAGGGAGAAGGGAGGGAGAGAGGGGAGGAGAGTGATGAGGCCCAGCCTCCCTCTCCCCAGGGCTCTCTAGGGCCTCCCGGCAGCTGAATACAGGGCACTAGAGGACCGTGCAAAGAGCCAGGCTCAATTTCATTAAACATCATTGACCCCCACAGTAGAGACATTGAATGAGGAATAACCATGACAACACTAACAGAAGGAAGCTGACTGACGACAGAGTAGTGTCCTTTTGAGCTAACAGAGAGGAGGAGTGTTTTTGGAAAGAGCAACACTGTAGTGTAATATTTTGGGTTATTGTATAGACGAGGGAGGTACGATAATAGTGATGGATCTCTGTGTGCCTCTCGTTGGGAACGGAGTGCACACTGAAGTATATAAAACAAGCCATTTAGGCCATAAATGTTTTGGATCAAGTGCTCTGCGGGCAAATAACCAGATAACCTGAGAAGATTTCAGTTCTTCCTTCAAAGTACAATTTTATTCCCTATTGCATGAGTTAGTACAGTTAAAAGGCCCATGAAGTTAAGTGGGGTTGCCAGGAAGTCAATGCACCAGAGAATGTGGTCCAATCACAGAAGGACAGACACAGAGCGTCTAACTCCATCGGACCCAATAACACAGCAGCGTGATTTGAGTGGTTCTGAACACCTCCTGAGTCACCTGTTTCAGCTATAGCACTTCCTGGACACGTCATTTGACTCATATGAAAGTGACAAAACCGGTCTGATATGCTGATCTGGGATGGGACTGATAAAGTTAACTCTATTTTCAGTAGAAAACATGTACACTCACAGCCTGCCTGGACACTGAGATGGATCATCTTAGGCCTCACGAAGTCTTTCCTTATTACTGCCAGCCAATGCATTTCTACCGTCTGTTTGCTGACAATCCCTCTAAACAGAGTCAAACCTCAAGGTAATTCTAATATATCTAATAACGGTCTGTGACTCACACTTACTGTCCACTCAACCAGACAATCCAATACGTGTCATCAAACGACAGGCATGTAGGGAAATCAAATGTGGCTGTGTGACTGTCATAACCAGTTGGTGTAGTAAACAACAAATAGCACAATAAGCTTCATATACAGAAAGCCTCTGTAATCGTGTCTGATCTAATGAAAAATATATAACACTATGTTTGTTTGACAAGCATTTGATGACACATATTGGATTGTCAACTCTGCTTCCTGGTTACACTTTCTTTCTATGCAGATTGCTAGTTGACACACAGCAGAACAGACACTCTCTTCCCATCTGAAGAGTGTCTTCAGATCAACCACAGTCACCACTGAAAGCCAGGGGAAGTTCATTCATGTGATTTACATAGGGATGCAAATCCAGGTGGATTGGCTGCCTCGCACCTGAACGAGACAGAGTCATGCTTTGATTGGTCAAGGTATCACAACGACCTTCCAGAGATTAGGTGTTCTTCTTCCTAATGACTTGCTTTTACTCTCCCTTTACCTTGTTGCTAGGAGAAATTACATTCCTATTGTGTTACAGCCAAAAGCATTCGCTAAAAAACACATTCCCTATGGAGAAACACACAAAGTACAAAACATACAGTACCAAAACGGACAAACAGGCAGACACACACATACACACACAAACAGGCAGACAGGCTGACACACACATACACACAAACACACAGGCAGACACACACGTACACACACAAACAGGCAGACACACACGTACACACACAAACAGGCACACACAAACAGGCAAACACACACGTGGCACACACATACACACACAAACAGGCAGACACACACGTACACACACAAACAGGCAGACACACACATACACACACAAACAGGCTGACACACATACACACACAAACAGGCAGACACACACGTACACACACAAACAGGCAGACACACACAAACAGGCAGACACACACGTACACACACAAACAGGCAGACACACACATACACACACAAACAGGCTGACACACACGTACACACACAAACAGGCAGACACACACGTACACACACAAACAGGCAGACACACACGTACACACACAAACAGGCAGACACACACGTACACACAAACAGGCAACACACACGTACACACACAAACAGGCAGACACACGTACACACACAAACAGGCAGACACACACGTACACACACAAACAGGCAGACACACACGGCAGACACACGTACACACACAAACAGGCAGACACACACGTACACACACAAACAGGCAGACACACACGTACACACACAAACAGGCAGACACACACGTACACACACAAACAGGCAAACACACACGTACACACACAAACAGGCACACACACGTACACACACAAACAGGCAGACACACACATACACACACAAACAGGCTGACACACATACACACACAAACAGGCAGACACACACGTACACACACAAACAGGGAGAGGAGAAACTCAAGCTAAACTACACTAAGATGTAAAATACTGTGCCATACCGATCATGTAGACAAGTAGGGAGAGAATGAAGGGGAGGAGAGAAAGAGAGAGGGAGAGAGAAAGAAAGAGATAGAGAGAGACAATGTGTTGGCAGTAGCTAGGCTAACATGACAACCAGTGATGTGACAGGGGAGAGGAGAGCCTTGGGGCACAGGGCAAATAAACACCCTCTGCCCTCATTAAATCAAATCAAATCAAATCGTATTAGACACGTGCGCCAAATACAACAGGTGTAAACCTTATGGTGAAATGCTTACTTACGAGCCTCTAACCAATAATGCAGTTTAAAAAATGAGTAAGAATAAGAAATAAAAGTAACAAGTAATTAAAGAGCAGCAGTAAAATAACAATATCGAGATTATACACCGGGGTGGTACTGGTACAGAGTCAATGTTCGGGGGCACCGGTTAGTTGAGGTAATATGTACATGTAGGTAGAGTTATTAAAGTGACAATACATAGATGATAACAACAGAGAGTAGCAACAATGTAAAAGAGGAGGGAAGGAGCATAGGGGGTTTAAAGGGTGTTTGTGTGTGTGTCTCAGTCACCAGATCTCAACTCAATTAAACTGGGATGTTCTGGAGCTGTGCCTAACACAGCATTTTCCACCAACATCAACAAAACATCAAATTGTGGAATTTCTTGTGGAAGAATGGAGTCGCATCCTAGAAATATTTCATAAATAAAACTAAATGAAAACTAGCAAATCAGTTCTGAAAACTAAACTGACTTAATAATAAATAAATAAATAATAGAAATAAAAATGAATATAAAAAAAACAAAACAATAATAAACTTGGTGCCATCTAAAGAGGGGTGCATCCCCAGGTTACTGGATCAACAACAATACTAGCAAATCCATGGCATATCTAGATCAGTAGTATTTATATCCATGTATTCAGCTGCATCTCAATAGTACACCATTGTACACTTCAGCAGTAAGGCATGAGGGGGTGTGTTATAAACCAATATATCAACGCACACGCACGCACACACGCACGCACGCACGCACGCACGCACGCACGCACGCACGCACGCACGCACGCACACACACACACACACACACACACACACACACACACACACACACACACACACACACACACACACACACACACACACACACACACCATGGATCACCTAGATGACCCACCCTAGTCACTATCATGCCCCAACCAACATAGAGAATAAATAGCTCTCTATGGTCAGGGCGTGACAACATCTGACATAAACTTCTCTGTACGTGCTTAAAGTAATTGGCATCAAATCACTTATCACGTACAAGACAAAAATATGAAGTGAAGTGACTCATCAGCATCCACGGGCAACAGCCTTCGTTGTTATTCCTGCGCTTGTTAAATACTATTGTTGAGCCTTTCAGATACGTGACTTATCCCACCTATCACTATCTATTGGTTCATATTTAGAGCTTATCATTAAAACGAAATGGAATCCATTTTCTTTTAACACATCAACTGAAACCTGACACCTAGTTAAACAATTTGCAAAGAAATATCATTTGTACATTTCAGATGGATATAATTGGAGTGAAGCGGATGGGTGAACATTTGAAATTCATTACGTCCTTGAAGTAATTAAATAGTGTTTTCCGAGAGATTTGACGTAGGAGTGAGTGTGGGATGGAATGAGATTGTTTCTCCTGGCGCTGTTTGTCCGGGTCACCAGGAGAGGATAAACTGCTGCCATCCTTCTCTCCCCTTCCCTCCCTTCCCTCCCCCTCTACCCTTCTCTCCCCTCCCATTCCCCTCTACTCTCCCCTCCCCTATCCTCCACCCTCTCCACTCCTCCTCTGGCAGAATCCTTTTTTCCTTTAATGAGTCCGACGAGCCCAACGTGAATGATATACTGCTTTCCCGGGAAGAGGCCCAGATCCCTGTCATTTGCGTGAAGAGAAGGCAGAGAAAAGGGGCCGGAGGACGGGCTGCCTTCTGAGAATTCGTAGGCGATTGAATAAAACCCCCACTTCCTTCCATTCTGATAGAAAAAGTGCAAACTTTGGAAAATAAAATCGATGACCTACGCGTAAGAGTAAACTACCAACGGCACATTCAAAACTGTAATATCTTATGATTCACAGAGTCGTGGCTGAATGATGTCATTATCAACATACAGCTGGCTGGTTATACGCTGTATCGGCAGGACAGAACAGCGGCTTCTGGTAAGACAAGGGGCGGCGGACTATGTATTTCTGTAAATAACAGCTGGTGCAGAATATCTAAGGAAGTCTCAAGGTTTTGCTCACCTGAGGTAGAGTATCTCATGATAAGCTGTAGACCACACAATCTACCTAGAGAGTTTTCATCTGTGTTTTTCGTAGGTGTCTACATACCACCACAGACTGATGCTGGCACTAAGACTGCAGTGAATGAGCTGTATTCCGCCATAAGCAAACAAGAAAACGCTCACCCAGAGGCAGCGCTCCTAGTAGCCGGGGACATTAATGCAGGGAATTTTAAATCCGTCTTACCAAATTTCTATCAGCATGTTAAATTCCTCCAATGGCATTGAGGAGTAGACCACACTCTCTTCATTGGCTTTCATAAATAAGTACATCGATGACGTCGTCCCCACAGTGACCGTACGTACATACCCCGACCAGAAGCCATGGATTACTGGCAACATCCACACTGAGCTAAAGGCTAGAGCTGCCGTTTTCAAGGATCGGGACTCTAACCTGGAAGCTTATAAGAAATCACGCTATGTCCTCGGACGAACCATCAAACAGGCAAAGCGTCAAAACAGGACTAAGATCTAATCGTACTAAACCGGCTCTGACGCTCGTCGAATGTGGCAGGGCTTGCAAACCATTACAGACTACAAAGGGAGGCACAGCCGAGAACTGCCCAGTGACCAGATGCCTACCAGACGAGCTAAACTACTTCTATGCTCGCTTCGAGGCAAACACTGAAACATGCATGAGAGCACCAGATGTTCCGGAAGACTGTGTGACCACGCTCTCCGGAGCCGATATAAGTAAGACCTTTAAATAGGTCAACATTCACAAGGCCACAGGGCCAGACGGATTACCAGGTCGTGTACTGCGAGCACGCGCTGAACAACTGGCAAGTGTCTTCACTGACATTTTCAACCTCTCCCTGTCCGAGTCTGTAATACCAGCATGTTTTAAGCAGACCACCATAGTCCCTGTACCCAAGAACACTAAGGCATCCTGCCTAAATAACTACCGACCTGTAGCACTCACATCTGTAGCCATGAAATACTTTGAAAGGCTGGTCATGGCTCACATCAACACCATTATCCCAGAAACCCTAGACCCAATCCAATTTGCATACCGCCCTAACAGATCCACAGATGATGCAATCTCTATTTCACTCCAAACTGCCCTTTCCCACCTGGACAAAAGGAACACCTATTCAATGCTAGTCATTGACTACAGCTCAGCATTCAACACCATAGTGCCCTCAAAGCTCATCAATAAGTTCAAGACCCTGGGACTGAACACCTCCCTCCGCTACTGGATCCTGGACTTCCTGACGAGCCGCCCCCAGGGGGTAAGGATAGGTAACAAAACATCCGCCACTCTGATTCTCAACACAGGGCCCCTCAACACAGGGCCCCTCAGGGGTGCGTGCTGAGTCCAATCCTGTACTCCCTGTTCACCCACGACTGCACGGCCAGGTACGAATCCAACATCATCATTAAGTTTGCCGATGACACAACAGTGGTACAGTTGAAGTCGGAAGTTAACATATACCATAGCCAAATACATTTAAACTAGGTTTTTCACTATTCCTGATATTTAATCCTGGTAAAAATTCCCTGTCTTAGGTCAGTTACGATCATCACTTTATTTTAAGAATGTGAAATGTCAGAATAATAGTAGAGAGAATTATTTACTTCAGCTTTTATTTATTTCATCACATTCCCAGTAGGTCAGAAGTTTACATAGACTCAATTAGTATTTGGTAGCATTGCCTTTAAATGGTTTAACTTGGGTCAAACGTTACGGGTAGCCTTCCACAAGCTTCCCACAATAAGTTGAGTAAATTTAGGCCATTCCTCCTGACAGAGCTGGTGTAACTGAGTCAGCTTTGTAGATCTCCTTGCTCGCACACGCTTTTCAGTTCTGCTCACACATTTTCTATAGGATTGAGGTCAAGGCTTTGTGATGGCCACTTCAACACCTTGACTTTGTTGTCCTTAAGCAATTTTGCCACAGCTTTAGAAGTATGCTTGGGGTCAATGTCCATATGGAACACACATTTGTGACCAAGCTTTAACTTCTTGACTGATGTCTTTAGATGTTGCTTGAATATATCCACATAATTTTACTTATTTATGAAGCCTTCTATTTTGTGAAGTGCACCAGTCCCTCCTGCAGAAAAGCACCCCACAACATGATGATGCCACCCCCCGTGCTTCACGTTTGAGATGGTGTTCTTCGGCTTGCAACCCCCCCCCCCACCTTTTTTCCTCCAAACACAACGATGGTCATTATGGCCAAACAGTTCTATTTTTGTTTCATCAGACCAGAGGACATTTCTTCAAAAAGTACGATCTTTGTCCCCATGTGCAGAAAGTATGGGTGAGTGAGCTTGTATGTTTGTGTGTGTATATGCACGTGTGCGTGTGTGCGACTGTGCATGGGTACTGTATCTGTGCCTGTCTCTAACAGCATTGATTATGCAATTAGGCTTTATCAAATCAAATCAAATTTTATTGGTTGCATGCACATATTTACTCCTCTCCATGAATGAGGCAAAGTGATCACTTCACATATTACAATTTTGGAGGCCTGTTTGCTGGACTGTGTTCAAGACATTCTGGTACAAAAACAAGCGGGAGAGTAAACAAACAGAGCACAGTGCTGAGGAACTGCGGCCGTGAGTAACAACATTTTCAAAGACCAACAGAGCCAATCACTATCAAGCCTGTCCATAACTGAGCCTCCCTCCCACTAGTGGATTGAAGGGATTACCATTTTCCCGAATATCTACCAAGTTTCAACTCCGGGAATAATTCATATTCATCCCGAGAGTCCTGGGAAATACCGTAAAAATCAGAAGTGCCCATTTAAAGCATAAAACCAAGATATGGTCACTGTGCCAGGGTTCTCTCCAAATAAATCCTATGAGCAAAAACATTTTCATTTTAATTGGAATGCTAAACCAGACAAAATTAAACGTACCTATTTATTAGTGTGGGGTTCTAAAATGATTAAATATCTAAAATGATTAAATATTAAAGCTTTAAACCTCTAAAAGCTTCATTCATACATAAGTTATACTTAAACCCAAAATGGTTTTCCAGTAGATTATTAAGAAAGGCTCATCCTTTGTTCAAAATGGCCTCTTTGCCAAATATTTATTTTCCACCATAATTTGCAAATAAATTCATTAAAAATCCTACAATGTGATTTTCTGGATTTTTTTTCCTCATTTTGTCTGTCATAGTTGAAGTGTACCTATGATGAAAATTACATCTCATCTTTTTAAGTGGGAGAACTTGCACAATTGGTGGCTGACTAAATA
The DNA here is from genome assembly GCF_023373465.1 of Oncorhynchus keta. Classification (NCBI taxonomy): domain Eukaryota; kingdom Metazoa; phylum Chordata; class Actinopteri; order Salmoniformes; family Salmonidae; genus Oncorhynchus; species Oncorhynchus keta. The sequence goes on along the minus strand of NC_068452.1, from coordinate 34,723,059 downwards.
CTCCCCCCACTATATATGGGGCATACAACAATCTCAGCTCTGTAGATTTTGCTGCGAAGAGACAGAATCAATAGTTCATTTATTCTGGTATTGCCACGATGTAGCTTGTTTCTGGTCACAGGTTCAGGAATGGTTAAAAAAATCACAACATGCAATTAAAATGAACCTTACAAATAGCAACGTTGGGCGATTTCGAAAGCCATAGTCAATAAATAATATAATAATACTCAGGTTTTCATCTTAAGCTCACAACCTGTGGATAAAATATGATTAGAAAGGTTCAAACATTTTGTAAAACATCACAGCACAATTGAAAGATATTTGGCAAATGAAAACTAAATGAGGGTGGTCTATGGTGATAGGTGGGATGGGCTGAGAGTGGCTGAGGGGTGGTCTATGGTGATAGGTGGGTTGGGTTGAGAGTGGCTGAGGGGTGGTCTATGGTGATAGGTGGGTTGGGTTGAGAGTGGCTGAGGGGTGGTCTATGGTGATAGGTGGGTTGGGTTGAGAGTGGCTGAGGGGTGGTCTATGGTGATAGGTGGGTTGGGTTGAGAGTGGCTGAGGGGTGGTCTATGGTGATAGGTGGGTTGGGTTGAGAGTGGCTGAGGGGTGGTCTATGGTGATAGGTGGGTTGGGTTGAGAGTGGCTGAGGGGTGGTCTATGGTGATAGGTGGGTTGGGTTGAGAGTGGCTGAGGGGTGGTCTATGGTGAGGGTGGGTTGGGTTGAGAGTGGCTGAGGGGTGGTCTATGGTGATAGGTGGGTTGGGTTGAGAGTGGCTGAGGGGGGTTGAGAGTGGTCTATGGTGAGGGGTGGTCTATGGTGAAAAGAGCTGAGGGGTGGTCTATGTTTGGTAATGTGGGCTGAGAGAGGCTGATTGGTCTTGTTATGGCTGAGGGGTGGTCTTTATAGGTGGGTTGGGTTGAGAGTGGCTGAGGGGTGGTCTATGGTGAGGGGTGGGATTAAAAAGCTTATGTTTGGTAATGTATTATTGTTATGTGATTGCTTTATATAAAAATACCATGTATGTAAAATAAGATGTAAGATGTAAATATATATATATTAATATATATATATATATATGTAGCAAAAAAGCTGTAAAAAAAATACGTATCTGTACTCCGAGGAGGGGGGTGTTGGAGGAGTTAATAATAAAAAATATTTAAAAATTATAATTATATAAATAAATAATAAGAGGGGTGCTGCTCCACCTTGTCGTCTTTGCTGCTCCACTATGTAAAGATTTCAGAGAAAATGTAACTGATATTTAGTAATGATAGAGTAACTATCATTGATCACAATGACATTGTTGTGAATTGGAAAACAGGCTGTTAATAAATTCAGAGCGTTATCATTGTCTTGTCTTTGGCAATATTAAAGTGAAGACTGTTATATTATCAAATCAATTCTCTGTAATTATATTTACGTGATTAAGTTGGGGCACCAAGGAAAATCTTCAGATTACAAAGTTATAATTTTCCTAATATAACTCTTCAGATATTTTAATATCTGATCAATTAGTCTTCTAATTAGTGAATTATTCTTTACCTCACGTTAGTCTCATTCCAACCTTTGTAAATTGTTGGTTATCTGCAGGAATTCAGCCTTTACTATGAATAATCCATACATCAATTGTCTTAATCATTTATTGACTAACCAACTAAATAATCACAGAAATGCATAAACACACAAACAGTAGATATGGTTACAAGGAAATGATAGGGGAGGTTCCCTAGTGGGCTAAGCCGATATGACGGCTTGGTGGACAAAGGGAAGTGGGTGTGGACTGAGAAGGGCGGGAAAGACAAAATGAGTCACACAGTTGATAATTATATTAATTGAAATGTTAATCCTTTGCACATGAACGCTCACTCATTCAGGAAAAATTGCAATCAATATATATTTACACCCAGTGTGTCGTTGTGATCCCTGTTGGAATCGTTAGTCCTTCTGTTGGAAAGTTTACCCGAGTGTCTCTCTCTCTCTGCTTCCCTGAAGTCTTTCGTGGTTAGAATGGATATTTCAGAGTGCCATTCAGAATTGTTCTTAGAGAATAGATGCTTCGACGGTTGTCGGTCTTTGCATCCCAGGTTGACAACATTTCTAGCAGCAGACTAGCAGATAGATTAGTATCTAAGATTTGCTCTTATTCTGTTGGGATCGATAGTCTCAGAGTTTAAACAATTCCCGCCATGTAGCCAATGCTCCACGTGGTATGGTTAGGAATTCAACAACCATTGCAAACCTTAGCCTATACTGAGGTTTTTGTGGTCTGAACCCAACCTGTGGCCCTTCGGTGTCCATCAAAGTACGTGTGGTCTGAAGAGGACTTTCCTCAGGAAGGGTTTTTTATTCATAACAGTAGAAAAGGGCTGTTCCATGACGCCAGATCATGTCTGTGCTCATGGGGGCGGGCCAATTACTTAGTTAAACTTTAAAGGGAATACAATTCTTTCACATTAAAGGTTTAACGTCATATTACATAACTTCACAAATACTTTCATCTTTATTCATTCATTTTATACAAGAGCGACTCCTCCAGGAATTTATGACCTGAAATAACAGAACCTGGGTGTAGGAGAGAGGGGGGGGGGGATTCCACGATCTATACCCAGAAAGGGCCACGTCATGACATCATGTTCCTTAATAAATTCAGCACCTTTTAGCAGTAGGCTATTTTTTATTTATTTATCCTTTATTTTACCAGGTATTTTTTAGACCAGAGTGCCTCCTATTGGCCCTCCAACACCACTTCCAGCAGCATCTGGTCTCTCTTTTTCTCACCCTCCTGGTTTTGACCCTTGCCTGTCCTGACTTTCAGCCTGCCTGCTTGTCCACTCTGCATGCCCCTGACCCTGCCTGCCGTCCGGTACCGTTGCCCCACCTCTGGTTTACTGACCCCTGCCTGCCTTGACCTGTCTATTGCCTGACCCTGTTGGATTATTAAACCATTGTTCATTTGACGTTGTCTGCATCTGGGTCTTACCTTCATACCTGACAACCTATGTACATAGTCATTGAACACTGGTCACTTTAATAAAGTTTACATACTGTTTTAGCCACTTCATATGTACAGTACATATATACTGTAGCTATATTCCTGACAATGCTCATTCTAATTCTATATTCCTTAATTATAATTTTTGGGCGATTTGCGTGTATTGTTTTTTATTGTTAGGTATTTCTGCACTGTTAGATCTAGGAACATAAGCATTTCACAACACCCACAATGACATCTGCAAAAGATGTGTACGCGACCAATACCATTTGATTTGATTTGACAAAAATGCCTATGTAGTGAATTGTGCATAGACCTATAAAATGTGACTGTCTGAAGAGTCACAATGACAGCTCAAAGAGGCTCACATTATTTTATAGGCTATATTGTAGGGATTTTCTGTAGGGTTTATTAACTGGATTCAGTTTGCGTGTGCAGCCCGGAAGTGTCAATTATGCGTGTGGTTTGAATTTATGGCGATGTTGTGTGAAGTAAATACGCTAGGCTAAAGGCTTCCATGCAACAACCTGTTTAGATAATGTGCTATAAAAAAAATGCTACTCTGCTTCTTCTGTAATATCCCAGGTCTTGTCATGACCTTTTTTAGGGAAATGTGAAGAGCGTTACCGGGACAGTCCCGGGATCCCGGTTATCCATGTTAATCCCGAGTGGATTTCTGTTAGCACAAAGCGCTACATGTCTACAGGCTAAATACTAATGACAAGGTTGTGTGATCAGTTGAATCTTGACATGAGCCAGTATAACGCATCACTGGCCTCTCATTAGTGTCATCAGTTGTGTCAAGGAATCAATTAATCAATCAGAAAATGAGCGTCTCTATTCTCTATTATTAATGAGCATTTTAATGAGTGACTGGATGAATTAGAGGCATAGCCCAGCAGAGAGAGAGAAGCCTTTCAGAGGTCAAATCTGATGGTATCCTTGGGAGGAACAGACTGAGTCTTGAGGGGGGTAGGAAAAGCCAACAGGCACTCTGGTAGTCTGGCAGGTCTTAAATTAGGCTGCTTATCTAATGTTCAACCATAATGACATCAGATGAAACATTTAGGTCATTATAATGACATCAGGTGAAACATTTAGGTAATTATGGTGAGGTTACAAAATGTCAAAAAGTAAAAGTCTTTGATTAATCATTCATCTCACTAAATTAAATTACAGCGCCCAAACTGTCAAGCTTTTTAATTAATTAATGAGCCGAGGAAGAAGTTGTTCTGTTCAGACTGGAACAAAAGATACAGTTGAAGTCGGACGTTTACATACACCTTAGGCATATACATTTAAACTCAGTTTTTCACAATTCCTGACATTTAATCCTAGTACAAATTCCCTGCTTTAGGTCAGTTAGGATCACCACTTTATTTTAAGAATATGAAATGTCAGAATAATAGTTGAGTGAATGATTTATTTCAGCTTTTATTTCTTCCATCACATTCCCAGTGGGGCAGAAGTTTACATACACTCAATTAGTATTTGGTAGTATTGACTTTAAATTGTTGAACTTGGGTCAAAAGTGTCAGGTAGCCTTCTACAAGCCTCCCACAATAAGCTGGCTGAATTTTGGCCCTTTCCTCCTGACAGAGCTGGAATAACTGAGTCAGGTTTGTAGTCATCCTTGCTCGCACATGCTTTTTCAGTTCTGCCCAGAAAGTTTCTACAGGATTGAGGTCAGGGCTTTGTGATGGCCACTCCAATACCTTGACTTTGTTGTCCTTAAGCCATTTTGTCAAGTTACCTTGGGGTCATTGTTCATTTAGAAGACCCATTTGCGACTGATGTCTTAAGATCTTGCTTGAATATATCCACATTATTTTACTTATTCATGATGCCATCTATTCTGTGAAGTGCACCAGTACCTCCTGCAGCAAAGCACCCCCTCAACATGATGCTGCCACCCCCGTGCTTCACGGTTGGGATGGTATTCATCGGCTTGCAAGCCTCCCCTTTTATCCTCCAAACATAACGATGGCCATTATGGCCAAACAGTTCTATTTTTGCAGCCCAAATCAGACCAGAGGACTTTTCTCCAAAAAGTACGATACTTGTCCCCATGTGCAGGAGTCTGGCTTTTTTGTGGCGGTTTTGGAGCAGTGGCTTCTTCCTTGCTGATCGGCCTTTCAGGTTATGTCGATATAGGACTGGTTTTACTCTGGATAGAGATTCTTTTGTACCTGTTTCCTCCAGCATCTTCACAAGGTCCTTTGCTGTTGTCCTGGGATTGATTTGCACTTTTCACACCAAAGTACGTTCATCTCTAGGAGACAAAATGCGTCTCCTTCCTGAGCGGTATGACGGCTGTGTGGTCCCATGGTGTTTATGCTTGCGTACAATTGTTTGTACAGCTGAACCCAAGGCTGAACCAGACTTGTGGTGGTCTACAATTTTTTTTTCTGAGGTCTTGGCTGATTTATTTGTTCGTTTGAAGTTAGGTCTTGAAATACATCCACATGTATACCTCCAAATGACTCAAATGATGTCAAATAGTCTATCAGAACCTTCTAAAGCCATGAGATAATTTTCTGGAATTTTCCAACCTGTTTAAAGGCACAGTCAACTTAGTGTATGTAAACTTCTAACCCACTGGAATTGTGATACAGTGAATTATAAGTGAAATAATGTGTCTGTAAACAATTGTTGGAAAAATTCATTGTGTCATGCACAAAGTAGATGTCCTAACTGACTTGCCAAAATTATAGTTTGTTAACAAGAAATGTGTGGAGTGGTTGAAAAACGAGTTTTAATGTCTCCAACCTAAGTGTATGTAAACTTCCGACTTCAACTGTAGCAACAACATACAGCAACAACAGAGAGCAACAACAGAGAGCAACAACAGAGAGCAGCAACAGAGAACAGCAACAGAGAGCAGCAACAGAGAGCAACAACAGAAAGCAACAACAGAGAGCAACAACAGAGAGCAGCAACAGAGAACAACAACAGAGAGCAGCAACAGAGAGCAGCAACAGAGAGCAGCAACAGAGAGCAACAACAGAGAGCAGTAACAGAGAGCAACAACAGAGAGCAGCAACAGAGAACAACAACAGAGAGCAGCAACAGAGAGCAGTAACAGAGAGCAACAACAGAGAGCAGCAACAGAGAGCAACAACAGAGAGCAGTAACAGAGAGCAACAACAGAGAGCAGCAACAGAGAACAACAACAGAGAGCAGCAACAGAGAGCAGTAACAGAGAGCAACAACAGAGAGCAGCAACAGAGAACAACAACAGAGAGCAGCAACAGAGAGCAGTAACAGAGAGCAACAACAGAGAGCAGCAACAGAGAACAACAACAGAGAGCAGTAACAGAGAGCAACAACAGAGAGCAGCAACAGAGAACAACAACAGAGAGCAGCAACAGAGAGCAACAACAGAGAGCAGCAACAGAGAGCAACAACAGAGAGCAGCAACAGAGAACAACAACAGAGAGCAACAACAGAGAGCAACAACAGAGAGCAGCAACAGAGAGCAACAACAGAGAGCAACAGAGAACAACAACAGAGAGCAGCAACAGAGAACAACAACAGAAAGCAACAACAGAGAGCAGCAACAGAGAGCAGCAACAGAGAGCAACAACAGAGAGCAGCAACAGAGAGCAACAACAGAGAGCAACAACAGAGAGCAGCAACAGAGAGCAGCAACAGAGAGCAACAACAGAAAGCAACAACAGAGAGCAGCAACAGAGAGCAGCAACAGAGAGCAGCAACAGAGAGCAACAACAGAAAGCAACAACAGAGAGCAGCAACAGAGAGCAGCAACAGAGAGCAGCAACAGAGAGCAACAACAGAGAGCAGCAACAGAGAGCAACAACAGAGAGCAACAACAGAGAGCAGCAACAGAGAGCAACAACAGAGAGCAACAACAGAGAGCAGCAACAGAGAACAACAACAGAGAGCAGCAACAGAGAGCAGCAACAGAGAGCAACAACAGAGAGCAGCAACAGAGAGCAGCAACAGAGAGCAGCAACTCACATGTACAATTGATGAGTCATTCGGTGTAGACAATTTCATTTTGGGGACTGGCTGGGTTTATTCGACAGAGCATCAAGGGGAGCATCAGACAGGTACACACTGATCCCCCATGTGTAACCGCTGTCATCCAGACTGTGCCAGCCACTGTCTCAACAATATATCAAATCGTATATATGTTACAATGGGTGGCATAGTACCAGTAGCTTAATAAAGTTGGATTACAAAGCAATCTCTTGAATGATACATTAGGTTAAGCCAGGGGTGGGCTCCTCCAGGAGGGATGCAGTGTTCACAGCAGGATTTTATTCCAACCCAGTAATTACAGAACACACCTGCCTCTAATCTAGTTTCAGATGAGCAGTTAGTTCATGGAATCATGTGTGTTGGAACTGACCTGTAACAAAAGCCTGCACTCACTGCAGTCTGCAACCCTTGAATTACCCACACCTGGGCGTAGCAATAAGTTTGGTTTGGCATTGGAGTGTCCACTCGGCATTAGGATACATACAGCATCATTTGATTGTTATCTGATAGCCTCGGTGACATTCCTAACCACCTCTCTCCTTCTCCCCTTGCACTCCCTCCTCCAACATCATCCTTCCAATTTCATGGCATGTGAGCATTTGCCAAAGACAGTAATTCCACCCGTGGGTAAGTCTACTGTGTAAGATGTAGAGGAACACGGAGAGACAAATGCTGGCTGTGTGGGGGCATCAATTAACACACAGGAGAGCCTTGTTATCACTGAACTACACGGGTGGGCCAATATATCTACTCACTGCAATTAGACATTGGCGTCCATTCAGGATATTATGGGGAAAGGTTATCTGTTCGTTCTCTGATATAAAGGAGTCGGAATCAGACTGCACTGTGTGTGTGCACGTGTGTGTGCCTGACGTGTGTGTATGTATGTGTGTGTGTGTGTGTGACTTGCATGTGTGTGTGCTTCTACTGCACACACACAGTCAGACGTGTGTGTGACAGTCAGACGTTGGAATGGGGACAGTGGGCCAGTCTGGCAGTCTGGGCATGTCCACTGCTGAAAGGGGAATAGGAGTACATGTTTTATCCATCAGAAGGCCTGAAACTGTCTTCAGTGCAATCCAAGACCATGGAGGAACAAGGCCATCAAAAGACTGCAGCTTCCTGACAACAGATAGACAGACAGGCCTGCCAGGGAGGGCAGTTCCTGATCCGTCTTCTAATATTGTCCCGCAAAAACAGCCTCTCGTTTGCTGTGACATCACAAAGATGAGAGAAAGGATGAGCCACTTAAACCTCCTCCCACAGAACATTACCTCATCACCCCATCCCCTCAATCTGCCATTAATATACTCAACCATCTCTGTCAAGTGTCAACCCAGTGGTTCAGTGCAGTTAATGGGCCCATAAAGAATGTGGTAACTATGCCATAATGCACAGAGAGGAAGGTCATATTTAACCAACTACTGGGAGACTGTCAGTTCTGCTGTGTACACCCTGCAGAGACATGGCATAAATACTTAATGCTGGGTAAGTTGAAAATATAATTTTGGTCATAATGAAAGGTGCATCAATATTCATATGTTTTCCGTCATCCTTTGACCAGAAATATGAAATATTAATTATTCTCCAAATAGTAATTAACTGTAAGCGAAGGGCAAGTGCATTTTGAAGGGGAGTTGTGAGCTATTTTGAGCCTGTGGGGGTCTGTAGAAAATAAATGAACTGACTGAGTTAATAACTATTATGACTATAGAGTACACAGCCTGGGATAAAAACAATGTTCTCAGCTCAATCCTTTATCTGATTAATCTGTCACAAAGTTTTCCCCATTTTCCTTCATTCACCATCTATCCAAAATTATAGAGAGCCAGCGTGTGTGTGTGTACAGCACCAGTCAAAAGTTTGGACACATCTATTCATTCAAGGGATTTTATTTTATTTAACTATTTTTTACATTGTAGAATAATAGTGAAGACATTAAACAAATCAAAATATATTTTATATTTGAGATTCTTCAAAGTAGCCAACCTTAACCATGGTGAAAGCTTGGCACACTCTTGGCATTCTCTCAACCAGCTTCACCTGGAATGCTTTTCCAACCGCCTTGAAGGAGTTCCCACATATGCGGAGCACTTGTTGGCTGCTTTTCCTTCACTCTGAGGTCCAACTCATCCCAAACCATCTAAATTGAGTTGAGGTTGGGTGACTGGGGAGGCCAGGTCATCTGATGCAGCACTCCATCATTCTCATTCTTGGTCAAATAGCCCTTACACAGCCTGGAGGTGTCTTAGGTCCTTGTCCTGTTGAAAAACAAATGATAGTCCCACTAAGCACAAACTATATGGGAAGGTGTGTCACTGCAGAATACTGGGGCAGCCATGCTGGTTAAGTGTGCCTTGAATTGTAAATAAATCACTGACAGTGTCACCAGCAAAGCACCCCCACACCATCATACCTCCTCCTCCATGCTTCACGGTGGAAACTACACATGCAGAGATCATCTGTTCACCTACTCTGCATCTCACAAAGACACGGCGGTTGTAACCAAAAATCTCTAATTTGAACTCATCAGACCAAAGGACAGATTTCCACCTGTCTAATTTCCATTGCTCGTGTTTCTTGGCCAAAGCAAGTCTCTTCTTATTATTGGTGTCCTTTAGTAGTGATTTCTTTGCAGCAATTTGACCATGAAGGCCTGATTCATGCAGTCTCCTCTGAACAGTTGATGTTGAGATGTGTCTCTTACTTGAACTCTGTGAAGCATTTATTTGGGCTGCAATCTGAGGTGCAGTTAAATGAACTTATCCTCTGCAGGAGAGGTAACTCTGGGTCTTTCTTTCCTGTGGCGGTCCTCATGAGAGCCAGCTTCATCATTGCGCTGGATGGTTTTTGTGACTGCACATGAAGAAACTTTCAAATTCCTTTTCATTTTCCGCATTGACTGACCTTCATGTCTTAAAATAATGACTTCCGTTTCTCTTTGCTTATTTGAGCTGTTCTTGCCATAATATGGACTTGGTCTTTTACCAAATAGGGCTATATTCTGTATACCACCCCTACCTTGTCACAGCACAAATTATTGGCTCAAAAGCAATAAGAAGGAAATAAATTCCACAAATTAACTTTTAACAAGGCACACCTGTTAATTGAAATGCATTACCTCATGAAGCTGGTTGAGAGAATGCTACTTTGAAGAATTTGTGGCTACTTTGAAGAATTTGTTTAACACTAGTAAAATAATCTAAATAAAGACAAACCCTTGAATGAGTAGGTGTGTCCAAACTTTTGACTAGTACTGTATGTGGATGTGCCTTTATTTAACTAGACAAGTCAGTTAAGAACAAATTCTTATTTACAATGACGGCCCACACCGGCCAAACCCGGACGATGCTGGGCCAAATCATGGCCGGTTGTGATAAAGCATGGAATCGAACAAGGGGGTCTGTAGTGATGTCTCTGGCACTGAGATGCAGTGCCTTAGACCGATGAGCCTCTCGGTGCCGCATACTAAGGTCTCCTGTCCTACATAGGAGAGGTTCTGAGTCAAGGCTGAAGTTTAAACTGCACACATCTGTGTTGTGAGTCATGGTGAAAGAACAGGCAGAGTCATTAATGCATTGAGGATCAAGGATTTACACCTGATCCACAGAAAATAGATTTCAAACAAAGTATAGCTTATAAAGGCTTTATAAAGCATACATAAAAGCTTCATAAGCACTACAGAAATTATTCACAAATCATCTATAGACATATGTCACACTCTATAACGGGTGACATAACAATACCCACTGTAGGGTAAATTGCCAAATGTCTATAAAATGTATGTTTTTACACGATTTACAGAGTATGACATACTCTTATAGATGATTTGTGAAGCATTCATTTAGTGCTCATGAAGCCTTTATGTATACTAAGTAAAGCATTTATAGGCTCTACATAATTATAAAGTGGGACCCAAATGATTTATTCGGTAGTAAGGATAATATAAGGTAGTAATCCCAAGATTATAAACTGTTTAGTGACTTGTTTGAGTATGTCTCCATACCTCCGGCTTCACCACCTATTATAAACTGGGTGGTTTGAGCCCTGAATGATGATTGGCTGACAGAAGTGGAATATCAGATCATATACCACGGATATGACAAAACATTTATTTTTACTGCTCTAATTACGTTTGTAACCAGTTTCTAATAGCAATAAGGCACCTTGGGGGATTGTGATATATGGCCAATATACCACGGCTAAGGGCTGTGTCCAGGCACTCTGCATTGCGTTGTGAATAAGAATAGCCCTTAGCTGTGGTATATTACCAAGGTCACACAGCCCTCTCTGACTGGGCCAGGTAATGAGGATGGAACAAAACATACAGCACCAACAAGGGTTGCACATTTTGGGGAATATTCAGAGGTGGAAACTTTCCCTGGGAATTAAAGGGAATATATGGGAATTAACGGAAATATATGCAAATTATTATTATTAAGGCCATTTAAATGTAGATGTTTTTTGCATTGGATATATTTACCATATCATATGGAGACAGAAACATAAACCTTTTACCTTATCATAAGTAGACATAATTACAAATGATTAAATCCTTACAATAGAAATAGAAAAAACAATTTAGTTAAAAATGGAACTTTAATTAAATGAGTTGACTCTTCACATGGGATGATTTCACTGGACAAGTTAATATTGAATGATTCCCAATGATCCATTGCATCTCCCAAAAACGTTATGAACATTCATAAAATGATAGTCTACAAACTAAAGCTTTGGTTGTCTTCCTCTCAGACTTCCATGTCTTCTCCCTGGACCTCCTCAATGTCCACTTCTTGAACATCAGACTCTGAGGCCTCACCTTCACTGTCGCTTTCCAACCTTGTTGAGGATGGCTTATTGTCAGGCTCAAAAAGCCTCAAATTTGCCCTGATGGCCACCAATTTCTCAGCCCTTGTATTGGTCAGAGTGTTGCGTGCCTTTGTGTGTGCGTTCCTAAAAAAAGACCAGTTGTGTTCTGAGGCAGCTGATGTTGTTGGGATTTGGAGGATTATGGAGGCAACAGGGGAAAGAGCCTCAGATCCACAAAGTCCCTTCCACCAGGTAGCTGAGTATACTTCGCCAGACTGCCAAGAACCTTGCCCCCATCCAGGCCAAGGTGGCGAGACACAATAGTGATGACACCATAGGCCTTGTTGATCTCTGCACCAGACAGGATGCTCTTGCCAGCATACTTGCGGTCCCATATGTATGCTGTGGCGTGTATGGACTTCAGGCGTGTATGATGTAGTTAATTATTCCTTGCCCACGAACATTCGACCACCCATCAGAGATGATTGCAATACAGTCTGCTTTCTCTATGATTTGCTTGACCTTCACTTGAGCTCTGTTGAACTATGCATCCAGCAAATGAGTAGATAAAGCATGTCTGGTTGGAGGGGTGTACGCTGGGCAAAGAACATTCAGAAATCTCTTCCAATACACATTGCCTGTTAGCATCAGTAGTGAACCAGTTGAATACACAGCTCGAGCAAGACATTCATCAGCATTTCTCTGACTACCTTTTTCCATTGAGTCAAAAAAACATCTGATTCCAGGAGGACCATGAGCTGTTGCTATCGATAAGGTGTCTGATTCATCATTTTCACCTCGAATAGAAATAGAGGGACTTTTGTCAGAGGTTGCTTGTTGTAAGTGGTGAGGGAACTTTATGCACTTGCCCAGATGATTCTGCATCTTTGTTGCATTTTTCACATATGATTTGCCATAGTATTTACAAAGGTCCACAGCTTTTCCTTCTACATTAGCTGCAGTGAAATGTCTCTACACATCAAATAGTCCTGTGGCATTTTCCTGTCAAGATTAGAAATACATTTGTTTAAAAGAAAAATAGAATTCCATGTACAGATAAATAGTTAAGCAGTTAGATTAAACATAGATACTCTCAGAAAGGTCCTAGAGGATGGAGACAGGTGAATTAACACTCCTCAGTTAGCAGGCTCAAGCAAGCTAAAACCCACATGGTAGCAAAAACTAACAAGCAGAAATTGTTAACATGTTAGAAATGATTTAAACACACTTTGCTGTAGGCTACTATTTACTCGTTAACAAAAAATCATGTATGTCATATAAAACATATTCACCCCACCCAGTATTGTAATCAAAACTTAACAGAAAGCATGTAGTCCTTGGCTCAGACAGTGTAGTAGTGTGGGCTCAATTGCATCTCATTAGATCTTTAGAATCAGCTGTACATGTGATGGAAGAATGCACTGTGCATGCAGAGGGTTCCAATTCCATTGAATTGGGGATAGTTTAACCAAAATATGCCACAAGACCTAGAATTGCCATATGTGTATCACAGAAAAAGTTTCACTGTTATAAGCTAACTTCCCATGGAAAATTTCCTGAAAAATTCAGGAAGTTTACCGGAAAGTTTCCGACCCTTTGCAACCCTAGCGCCAACACTGTGTGAGCACACACAGACAGACAGACGGACAGACGGACAAACAGACACATGGACAAACAGACACACGGTCAAATGTTTCTGCACCATTCTGTGTGACACAAAACCCAGAACAGTAGCTGTGTGTGTATATTTTGTACTTCTGCTAAATCAATGCTAGCTTAAATGTTTGCAATTTGTGAGCATGCATTTGCCAGTTTCCTTTTGTATGAGTTGAGCCAGTCTCTCTGGGAGACCTTTACCTTTCTTCTGAAATAGTGAGAAAAATCTTAATGCTGTAGAGCCAGTGTCTAGCCTATCAGTTAGTCAATGGGCCGTTGGTATTTGGACTTGCTGCTGCGCCAGCCTTCTAAATGTGAAGACATTCATTAAGCAGACACACACAGAGAGAGGGTGAGAGAGAGTGGCAGACTGGTGATCTGTCTGGGCCGTGACACTGCTCTCTAAAACTCCACACACAAACACACACACGCTCACAATGCTCCAGTGTCTGACAGCAGTACCATAATGGCATTGCAGCCTCTCTCTGATTACCAGCTCAGGGACACTAACACAGACACTGATTAACAATCACCACCAGACAAATGAGGAATATCATCGTCCTGTCACTCAACACACTTCCCTGTGAAAACACAACTTTCTGAACTCTGAAATTGGGAATATTTAGATGTGTACTGAATTATATGTTCCGGGCTTGATCACTTCTGTTCCGGGATTTTGGTTCTGTGTTGTGATTAGGGATTAACATGGGAAACCGAGATACCGGGACTGTCTCGAGAACACTTCACATTTCCTGAAAAATAAAATGAGAAGACCTGGGAAATTACAATATTTTCCCTCAATGTGGCACTAATGCAATTCCACAAAATACACAACATGCGCAGCAGCAGATTAGATAATATGCTATTACATTTATTTTTGATAAACAGCTTGTCGCATGGAAGCCTTTAGCCTAGGCCCTAGCATATCTACTTCACACAAAGTCGCCATAAATTCAAACCACACGCATAATTGACACTGCCGGGCTGAACACAGGACCTGAATGCATTTAATACAGGAAACCTCTTCAGTATAGCCTATAAAACTACGTGTTCTTCTTGAGCTGTCAATGTGACTTTTAAGACAGTCACAAATTTGAAAGGTCTATGCACAATTCACTACATAGGTCTTAATTCAGAGGCATGAGGGAAGATTCTATCTTCTCCTGTCCTAGAGCCTAGGCTATTGTCCTATCCAGTCCCAACCCCACTGAAACCCAACATCCTGACTCCTGTCTCGCATATAAATCCCCAACTTTGGCCTCCCAAGCGGCACAGCAGTCTAATATACTGCATCGCAGAGCTAGAGGCATCACTACAGGCCTGGGTTCGATCCCATGAGGCGGCGCACAATTGGTCCAGCATCGTCTGGGTCAGGGGAGGGTTTGGCTGGCCAGGATGTCCTTGTCCCATCGTGCTCTAGCGACTCCTGCGGCATACCAGGCGCATGCACGCTGACTCCGGTCGCCAGTTGTAAGGTGTTTCCGCAGAAAAATTGGGTTAAGAAGCAGTGTGTCAAGAAGCTGTGCGGAGACCTTCGCCTCTCCCGAGTCCGTACGGTAGTTGCAGCGATGGGACAAGACTGTAACTACCAATTGGATACCACGAAATTGGGGAAATAAAGGGGTAAAATATTATTATAATGATAATTCTATCTTTATTCTGTAATGCAGAGGTTGTATTATCAAAGTACGTCTCTTACCTATGCATGTCAAAATACCGCTAAAAAATTTCCCCCGCTTCTCTGTGCTGTCTCGCATTGCTGCCCATATAATAATATATATAATAATAATATATGCCATTTAGCAGACACTTTTATCCAAAGCGACTTACAGTCAGTCATGTGTGCATACATTCTACGTATGGGTGGTCCCGGGAATCGAACCCACTACCCTGGCGTTACAAGCGCCATGCTCTACCAACTGAGCTACAGAAGGACCACATATGAGAGCATAGTTAGAGAATGTGGATCAACAAATGGTATGAGAAAAACATTTCTAACAGATTTCCACATTATTCATGATCTGACCTGGTATCTATATAATAATCAACTCGATTTTACAAAATTTATGAGATATTCTGTCTTTTGTTGAAGGAAGTTTTCTGTCAAGTTCAGTTACCTTGGTAATTTGACTGTCGTTTGACTCCCGTTACAAAGTTTATATGAGGAACATGATAAAGCTCAAAAACGGCCTGTTTCGCAATTCACAACAATGATAGTTACTCTATCATTACTAAATATCAGTTTAATTTTCTCTGAAATCTTTACATAGTGGTGCAGCCAAGACGACAAGGTGGAGCAGCACATTACATTTACATTACATTTAAGTCATTTAGCAGACGCTCTTATCCAGAGCGACTTACAAATTGGTGCATTCACCTTATGACATCCAGTGGAACAACCACTTTACAATAGTGCATCTAAATCTTTTAAGGGGGGGGGTGAGAAGGATTACTTTATCCTATCCTAGGTATTCCTATCCTAGGTATTCCTTAAAGAGGTGGGGTTTCAGGTGTCTCCGGAAGGTGGTGATTGACTCCGCTGTCCTGGCGTCGTGAGGGAGTTTGTTCCACCATTGGGGGGCCAGAGCAGCGAACAGTTTTGACTGGGCTGAGCGGGAACTGTACTTCCTCAGTGGTAGGGAGGCGAGCAGGCCAGAGGTGGATGAACGCAGTGCCCTTGTTTGGGTGTAGGGCCTGATCAGAGCCTGGAGGTACTGAGGTGCCGTTCCCCTCACAGCTCCGTAGGACCGTAGCACCCCTCTTGTTTGGGGAGAACCCTTTCACAGTGACCATATCTTGGTTTTAAATGCTTTAAATGGGACTCTGGATAAATATGAATTATTCCCTGTATTGAAAATTGGTTGATTTTGGGGAAAATATGAATGTCCTAGTTGTGATGTGCCGTGCTCTGTGTTAGGCTGCTGTGTGGCTGTTGATGTAGAGCCAGGACTGGGAGGGAACAGTCAGACTGGTTGGTGGGTGATTGAGAAGCACTAGGATATATGGCTGGTAAGGACTCCCAGTCTCTGACAATGAGCCTCATTGCAATGTTACAGCTGCCCATCAATCATGGACACTTCCTGCAGCTACCAGACAGCTCCACAAATGGGCAAACTAATGGCTCAGATAACTTTACATCTCTCTCTCTCTCTCTCTCTCTCTCTCTCTCTCTCTCTCTCTCTCTCTCTCTCTCTCTCTCTCTCTCTCTCTCTCTCTCTCTCTCTCTCTCTCTCTCTCTCTCTCTCTCTCTCTCTCTCTCTCTCTCAAAACAGAAAAAAGTCATAATAGGAAACAAATCCCCTGCCAGAAACACATTCCAAATGATTCTGTTCTGATTGCAAATCTATTTTCTTGGAATTGGAGAGTTTCATTGTTCTGTCCACGTTCCCTACTCTCCAGAACCCTGAGGTAATCCCCAATTACAAACAAGGTGTTAGTGATGCTGCTACAGGATTCAGGATGCATTGAACACAAACAGAAAACCCCCAAGAGCAGTCAAATAAAATAATTTGCTGCAATGAATCAATAAGATCAGTTCTGAATACATTACTTGGGATCATTAAAGTAAATGAATACAAATCCATTAGTCATAAAAAGTGTTTTAATAACATTTGGATTCGTAAATAGAAAAGTGTAGGTCACTTTTTGTGGCCTAATCTGCAGGTATATTGAGCACTCGTGTTGGTAGCACTATTAGGAGTTCAAGCAGACCAGGGTTGTGATGTGACAGTAATACTAATCACCTGCTAAAAGCCACAGGCTCACGCAGGTGAAACGATTGAAAACATGCATCACAATCACAGGCCTTCCCTAGTTCTCCATGCCTTCATTACTGGAATAATGAGAAATCTGTGAAATACAGTTTGGGGGTGATTACAGAGAGAACAGGCGAGAGGGAGGAGAGTGAGAGAGAGAAAGTGAAGGAGAGCAGGAGAGAAACAGGAGAATGGGAATGATAGAGAATTAATTTAAGAGATGAGAATGAGAAACAGAGAAAGAAAAACAGAGAAAGAGACTAGGATTCATCCATCCATTCAGATGGTCTAAGTGCTCTTGTCATCTCTGCCTGCCTCCACACACAGAGTAATGATGGGGTAATGACTAGCCTCATTCAGGCAGAGAAATGATGGGGTAATGACGAGCCTCATTCAGGCAGAGTAATGATGGGGTAATGACTGGCCTCATTCAGGCAGAGTAATGATGGGGGATGACTGGCCTCATTCAGGCAGAGTAATGATGAGGTAATGACTGGCCTCATTCAGGCAGAGTAATGATGGGGTAATGACTGGCCTCATTCAGGCAGAGAAATTATGGGTAATGACTGGCCTCATTCAGGCAGAGCAATGATGGGGTAATGACTGGCCTCATTCAGGCAGAGTAATGATGGGGTAATGACTGGCCTCATTCAGGCAGAGTAATGATGGGGTAATGACTGGCCTCATTCAGGCAGAGCAATGATGGGGTAATGACTGGCCTCATTAAGGCAGAGAAATGATGGGTAATGACTGGCCTCATTCAGGCAGAGTAATGGGGTACTGGCCTCATTCAGGCAGGTAATGATTTGAGGCAGATGATGATGGGGTAATGACTGGCTTCAGTAATGATGGGGTAATGACAGCCTCATTCAGGCAGAGTAATGATGGGGTAATGACTGGCCTCATTCAGGCAGAGTAATGATGGGGTAATGACTGGCCTCATTCAGGCAGAGTGTGATGGGGTAATGACTGGCCTCATTCAGGCATAGTAATGATGGGGTAATGACTGGCCTCATTCAGGCAGAGTAATGATGGGGTAATGACTGGCCTCATTCAGGCAGAGTAATCTGTCCTCATTCAGGCAGAGTAATGATGGGGTAATGACTCCTCATTCAGGCAGAGTAATGATGGGGTAATGACTGGCCTCATTCAGGCAGAGTAATGATGGGGTAATGACTGGCTTCATTCAGGCAGAGTAATGATGGGGTAATGACTGGCCTCATTCAGGCAGAGTAATGATGGGGTAATGACTGGCCTCATTCAGGCAGAGTAATGATGGGGTAATGACTGGCCTCATTCAGGCAGAGTAATGATGGGGTAATGACTAGCCTCATTCAGGCAGAGTAATGATGGGGTAATGACTAGCCTCATTCAGGCAGAGTAATGATGAGGGTAATGACTAGCCTCATTCAGGCAGAGTAATGATGGGGTAATGACTGGCCTCATTCAGGTAGAGTAGTGATGGGGTAATGACTGGCCTCATTCAGGCATAGTAATGATGGGGTAATGACTGGCCTCATTCAGATGGATGGGGTAATGACTGGCCTCATTCAGGCAGCCTGCCTCCAGAGTAATGATGGGGTAATGACATTCAGAGTAATGATGGGGTAATGACTGGCCTCATTCAGGCAGAGAAATGATGGGGTAATGAGAGTAATGATGGCTCATTCAGGCAGAGTAATGATGGGGTAATGACTGGCCTCATTCAGGCAGAGTAATGATGGGGTAATGACTGGCCTCATTCAGGCAGAGTAATGATGGGGTAATGACTGATTCAGGCAGAGTAATGATGGGGTAATGACTAGCCTCATTCAGGCAGAGTAATGATGGGGTAATGACTGGCCTCATTCAGGCAGAGTAATGATGGGGTAATGACTGGCCTCATTCAGGCAGAGTAATGATGGGGTAATGACTGGCCTCATTCAGGCAGAGTAATGATGGGGTAATGACTGGCCTCATTCAGGCAGAGTAATGATGGGGTAATGACTGGCCTCATTCAGGCAGAGTAATGATGGGGTAATGACTGGCCTCATTCAGGCAGAGAAATGATGGGGCAGAGAAATGATGGGTATGACTGGCCTCATTCAGGCAGAGCAAATGATGGGAGTAATGACTGGCCTCATTCAGGCAGAGTAATGATGGGGTAATGACTGGCCTCATTCAGGCAGAGTAATGATGGGGTAATGACTGGCCTTCATTCAGGCAGAGTACTGGCCTCATGATGGGGTAATGACTGGCCTCATTCAGGCAGAGTAATGATGGGGTAATGACTGGCCTCATTCAGGCAGAGTAATGATGGGGTAATGACTGGCCTCATTCAGGCAGAGTAATGATGGGGTAATGACTGGCCTCATTCAGGCAGAGTAATGATGGGGTAATGACTAGGCAGAGTAATGATGGGGTAATGACTGGCCTCATTCAGGCAGAGTAATGATGGGGTAATGACTGGCCTCATTCAGGCAGAGTAATGATGGGGTAATGACTAGCCTCATTCAGGCAGAGTAATGATGGGGTAATGACTAGCCTCATTCAGGCAGAGTAATGATGGGGTAATGACTGGCCTGATGGCCTATTTAGATGATTGTCTCCATAACAATGCTACATATAGGTAGTAGTGGATGATGCCATGCTATTCCCAGTGAGCTGTGTGATATTAGGATCACTCACTGCAAGATAACTACTGTAATATAGCAACAGGTTTACAGCTATAGACTTCACTTCATAGTCTGTTTGGTTCAACCTTTGAGGATGTGGATGAGCTACAGTGAATAATTTAACAAAAATGATTTAAAGATACAGGTGCTGTTGATGTTGTTGTCCAGCAGACATGCTTTCCTTTCTTTGTCACCCACCATTAATCCATTTCCGGATTATTGGGACGAAGTGAAGTCTTTGGTGGCTGTCTTTTAAAGTCCCCCTTTACGTCTCTTATAGACAGACATGTTTTCAACACTCCAAACACATTTTGAGCTGACCTATTTAAAGGCAAATGCCTTGAGTGCTTTTCCTTTACAAGCTGTAGGGTAGCGTCTGCCTCGTTCACTCTATCCAGATCTCATCTCTGTGTCCTCGACTGGGTCGGAAAAAGAGCCCGCGTGTCAATCAAAGCAGCAGCGCAGGGAGGGGAGCAAACAGAGCCCCAAGTGAAGGCTGTAGGACAACTCACTGCCATAGAATCAACCAAACCACTCTTTCTTTCAGTCACTACTCACACCATACAAACTACATTACCACCATCTATCCCCTTCATGTCTTTGTTTTTGGAATGTCTCTTCACCGCATCATCATTCTACCTTCTGAACATGGCGTCATTTCAGCTCATTGGTCAAAACAGAAGTCAGACACCCACAGAATGAAAATGTGTATGGTTGCATTAATCATACGATGGTGTAGTACCTCTGAACACACACTGGGGGTTGAAAAGACAAGGGGAAGTGTAATGAAAAGAAAGGAATGCGACAAGCCGGAAACACACAGAATGAACCAGTGGATGTGCAGTAAAAGTGTTGTGTTATTAAGAGAAAGCCAGTGGAAGTCGGTTTCTAAACAGTGGAAGAGCAGTGCAGTGAAGGGTGATCTGGGCTAGATAGTACCGAGAAGCCTGGGAGCCTCCCATTGTTGGATCTAATTGGGCACACTAGCGGATTACTGCAGCTTTGCCCAAAGATTCCGGTTGGTTCCATTGTGTCACAATCAAAGTGTCTGGAACAGCCTGGCTGAGCTCATTGTTTGAGCTGGCTGAGCTCATTGTTTGTCTGAGAGAGAGAGAGAGAGAGAGAGAGAGAGAGAGAGAGAGAGAGAGAGAGAGAGAGAGAGAGAGAGAGAGAGAGAGAGAGAGAGAGAGAGAGAGAGAGAGAGAGAGAGAGGAATTACTATGGCGATAATGGGTGTTTAATGTACACCTAAAGACATGCACTCTCCTATGAAGAATAGGCATAGAAATTCACTCCGCAAAGGCAAATAAAATATCTCTCTATATTCTTTATCATCCAAAACATCATTCTTACTTCATAGGAATCTTATTGAATATTATTACTACCTGTGATATATAGTCATCAAACAAAAACGCAAATAAGATTTGATGATCCAGGGTCTGATTTATATCTGAAATAAGAACCGATAGACATCGCTAGCTGGCTCAATCTCTGCTGTGAAAGAGAACACAAAGCACAAAAGGCTATAACTTGTCTTCTGTTTACATCTCAGTCTTTGTCGTTCGCTTTCTGTTCTGATGGAGATTACTTTAATCTTCCCCATCTCTCCCTGCAATCTCCTGCCTGTTCCCTATTTCATATACAAAGGCCAATTTGTAGACACACATTAGAGATTATGAGTGGATTGTGAATGAGAGTTTCACTCAAGGTGGATTGCTGTCTAAGGTAGACAGTTACAGCACAGTCTCAGACTGCTGCATGTCTTCAGAGCAGAACTTGGTTTGATGCTTCATTAGAATGTTGCCTGGTGTGTTTCTGATTGAGGGGCTTGGTTGCGTAACAGTTTATTTTGTGCAGGATGAAAACAGAATGAAAGGAGAACAGATGAAAGGAGAACATGGCCCTGGGATGAAAAGTATGCTTGTAGTGTGTATGTCAATAGAATAAAATGTGTTCTCATAACTTGAGTACAAAGTAATATAACCAACCTGCCTTCAAGACAGAGTGAACCAATAAAGTACAAATCTCTGTTATACACTGTACTCTGACTGCTCTCATCACCCCAGGTAGAACATAATTACACATATTTACTCCATTTCATGGAGTCAAGACAAATTACCCAATAATGTCTTCAAATAACAGTGATGAAAACATGCCTAAGGGTGAGGAACAGTGTGTACTGATGTCTGTAGACTCAAGCTGTGCCCTCCTAACACCACAGGTGCAATACACTTTGTAGACTGAGAACACCAATAACGAGTCATAAGACATCCAGGCTACTACACCCGAAGGAAGAATATGTGCCAGGTGTGTGCTTTATCACTGATATGTCCCTGTTTCTCCTCTCTAGACTTGACCCTCGTCACTCTCTCAGACTCGCTCCATCAGCCGGAGGCTTAGAAGAGTAACCAATTCGTCCTGTGCCTAGACGTTGTGCACCAAGACACGCACAGATCAACACAAACAAAGAGAGATAAACAGAGACATGCAGATAGACAGGAAAGCCATGTCCGCATCACGTCAATTGAGATCGTGTCTTTTTTGTTTGAAAAGGAACCACCTTGCTCATCTCAGTGAAGGATTAGTGATGCTCTGTGTGACTCATGTTTGTCTGTCTTGCTTGTGTAACTAACAGGGTATCAAACCCCGGGTCATTGGGACAGCTCAACAACAAGTTAGCCTGCTGCGATGAAGCCTGGGGCAAGTTTCGAGTTGTATTAGTCGTATGTGGAGTTGAGACCCTGACTGAGTTCCCCCCCAAAATACAAAATACTATTTTTTGTCTGGAAATTCATCCGCAGGCCTACAAAAGGCAGTTGCTCATCCCTGTACTATACTTAGTCCAGGCATTGTCTGCTCTCAGGCAAGGTTATATTAGCTCACGTGGACATACCATAGTTGGATAGAGGGCATACTTATTCCAAAGCTTGTTTTAGCATGTGCAGCACCAACTAGGGCTTGCTATGGGTTCAGGAAGAATGACAGAATTCCATACAGGTCAGCAGAAAGAGTCAGACAATTACTTATACTTCTGAGCAAACATTCCATAACTGTGGGTGGTAGTAAATCACCAGTAAATCACCAGTAAATCACCATTCTTGGCGTTATACCTGTTCAGACTATACACACTCCAGCACAGTAGCTGGTGCAATGCACAATTTCAGTTTAGTTACTAACTACCAATACACTCATACACCAATGCCTTCACAGAAGAGGCCATCACAAAGATAGGAGATGAGACATACTTATCTCACAACTACACCACTTATCTGCACAAAGAAAGGGAGGCTCTTCCCTGTAACAATGTCCTCACTAAAACATTATGTTCCTCAAGGTCTTCAGATCAATTATAGATTGGTGTTCATGACTCCTGTTCCTCAGTTCTCCATCATGAGTTCTCTCTATGGGTTTCAGCAGCCCCTCACAACTCTTTAGAAGTAACTATCCTAAAATGATCTATTGGCGCCCACAGGTGGAGCCGCTATTCTAAGTACAACAGTGGAGAGATGAGAAACTCAGGGGGTGGGCCGGGCAGTCTCAAAGTAAGGAACCAACGCTTTTCACAACATTTAGTTCAAACACCAAATCCTCTTGGGGAAACTGGATGGAACTGAGTGAGATGTGTTTCTCCCTCTCTTTCTTGTTCTACTCATGTGTTTGCGCTCCCCTGTGGCTCTCATAATCTGGTAGATAGATAGTGCCCAATGCATGGACAGAGAGAGGGAAGTAGGAAAGAGAGATGGATGGAAAGAGGAAAATATAGGAGAGAAAGACAGGAGAGAGAAAGAGAGAGAGAGAGAGAGAGAGAGAGAGAGAGAGAGAGAGAGAGAGAGAGAGAGAGAGAGAGAGAGAGAGAGAAATAAATATCATGGGGGAAAACCTCGCAAGGGAGTAGCCAATGAATGGCTGTAATTCCAATGTGCATTACTTCATTAGAGAGATTCTGATTTTGGGAAGCAGATGAACTGGAATTGAACCGTTGTGAGCTCCTCCTGGGGCTGGGGTTTTAGATACAGCATTCCCTCTGATCTCTACAACTGCTTCTGACTGACTTAACCCCCCCCAGCTGGGTATATAGGATTACCCATTTGCCAACTCCACTCCCTGTGGCTCTGTGGTCTCCATTCCCTCCTCATCTCCATTCACATCAACAATACCAAACTGATCTGGCCACCTTCTATAAATCAATGCTTTCAGTTAATTGATGACACGTTGTCTCTTTTAATAAGGTTTAGTGGGAGGCAAGGAGAGAGCTTGCAAGCAAGTATTTCATCGTACTGTTTACACCTGCTGTATCCTGTGCACGTCACAAATACTCTTTGATTGGATTTTGAAAGGGAATGTTTAGTGTTTGCGGATCTATGCTGAGATAGGGAAACGACCACAACTAGTAACCAGTAATCTGACTTTGCTATCACCAGCTCAATAAAGCTCAACATTGGGAGCAGCAAGCAGTGAATGACTTTTCATTTTCTCTTCTTCATTCATCTATCTTTTCTCTAGCTCCTGTGCCTTATAAGGACGTGATTTGATTTGTTTTATATCTTAGTGGGAGGTTAGGTCCCAGGATGCACGATTTTAACACTTGCCTCTTCATTAGCCTTGATGATAAAGAGCTGCTAGTTTTGGTTTTAGTATGCTGCTGTCTGCAGAACCTCAGCCACTAAAGTTGATTTGAGAGAGTGTTTCTGAGTTAGTTATCTCGACTGAGTGGCTCTGTTTGATGAGGGGTTTATTTATGCGGGGAACTTTGTTTGCTTTTTAATATTTAACACCAAAACAGACTTACCTCCCCTGCAGTTAAAACCGTTTCAATATCAGTGTCTCCCACACACCACAACATATCTGTCCCCTCCCCGCTATCCGAGGCGTCTTCAGAGAGACGCTTTTCTGGAGAGACACAGACACACTGGACTGGACTGACTCCAGACTGTAGCAACGTGAAATCTGTACTCAATAAACCCACAGACTATCCACGCAGCCCAAACACACTCGACTGGACTGACTCCAGACAGTAGCAACGTGAAATCTGTACTCAATAAACCCACAGACTATCCACGCAGCCCAAACACACTCGACTGGACTGACTCCAGACTGTAGCCATGTGAAATCTGTACTCAATAAACCCACAGACTATCCACGCAGCCCAAACACACTCGACTGGACTGACTCCAGACAGTAGCAATGTGAAATCTGTACTCAATAAACCCACAGACTATCCACGCAGCCCAAACACACTCGACTGGACTGACTCCAGACAGTAGCAACGTGAAATCTGTACTCAATAAACCCACAGACTATCCACGCAGCCCAAACACACTCGACTGGACTGACTCCAGACAGTAGCAACGTGAAATCTGTACTCAATAAACCCACAGACTATCCACGCAGCCCAAACACACTCGACTGGACTGACTCCAGACAGTAGCAACGTGAAATCTGTACTCAATAAACCCACAGACTATCCACGCAGCCCAAACACACTCGGCTGGACTGACTCCAGACTGTAGCAACGTGAAATCTGTACTCAATAAACCCACAGACTATCCACGCAGCCCAAACACACTCGACTGGACTGACTCCAGACAGTAGCAACGTGAAATCTGTACTCAATAAACCCACAGACTATCCACGCAGCCCAAACACACTCGACTGGACTGACTCCAGACAGTAGCAACGTGAAATCTGTACTCAATAAACCCACAGACTATCCACACAGCCCAAACACACTCGACTGGACTGACTCCAGACTGTAGCAATGTGAAATCTGTACTCAATAAACCCACAGACTATCCACGCAGCCCAAACACACTCGACTGGACTGACTCCAGACAGTAGCAACGTGAAATCTGTACTCAATAAACCCACAGACTATCCACGCAGCCCAAACACACTCGACTGGACTGACTCCAGACAGTAGCAACGTGAAATCTGTACTCAATAAACCCACAGACTATCCACACAGCCCAAACACACTCGACTGGACTGACTCCAGACTGTAGCAATGTGAAATCTGTACTCAATAAACCCACAGACTATCCACGCAGCCCAAACACACTCGACTGGACTGACTCCAGACTGTAGCCATGTGAAATCTGTACTCAATAAACCCACAGACTATCCACGCAGCCCAAACACACTCGACTGGACTGACTCCAGACTGTAGCCATGTGAAATCTGTACTCAATAAACCCACAGACTATCCACGCAGCCCAAACACACTCGACTGGACTGACTCCAGACTGTAGCAACGTGAAATCTGTACTCAATAAACCCACAGACTATCCACGCAGCCCAAACACACTCGACTGGACTGACTCCAGACTGTAGCAACGTGAAATCTGTACTCAATAAACCCACAGACTATCCACGCAGCCCAAACACACTCGACTGGACTGACTCCAGACAGTAGCAACGTGAAATCTGTACTCAATAAACCCACAGACTATCCACGCAGCCCAAACACACTCGACTGGACTGACTCCAGACTGTAGCCATGTGAAATCTGTACTCAATAAACCCACAGACTATCCACGCAGCCCAAACACACTCGACTGGACTGACTCCAGACAGTAGCAACGTGAAATCTGTACTCAATAAACCCACAGACTATCCACGCAGCCCAAACACACTCGACTGGACTGACTCCAGACTGTAGCCATGTGAAATCTGTACTCAATAAACCCACAGACTATCCACGCAGCCCAAACACACTCGACTGGACTGACTCCAGACTGTAGCAACGTGAAATCTGTACTCAATAAACCCACAGACTATCCACGCAGCCCAAACACACTCGACTGGACTGACTCCAGACTGTAGCAACGTGAAATCTGTACTCAATAAACCCACAGACTATCCACGCAGCCCAAACACACTCGGCTGGACTGACTCCAGACAGTAGCAACGTGAAATCTGTACTCAATAAACCCACAGACTATCCACGCAGCCCAAACACACTCGACTGGACTGACTCCAGACAGTAGCAACGTGAAATCTGTACTCAATAAACCCACAGACTATCCACGCAGCACAAACACACTCGGCTGGTGTGCTGTCCTCCGTTCTGAAGTTCTGCCCTTTTCTTCTCTGAGTAACGGACCCGCAGCGTGAAGTTCTCGGCTGTTGCCAGCATGGAAACGTTAACAGATGATTAGTCACAGTGTTCCATCTGGTTCTGGACGTGTCGATTTTGACAGTTAAGGCAAAACTGTAAAATGATAGGCATTAAAGCATAAACGATGAAGTTAAGCTGTTTAGGGGATTGGTGTGTCACGCATCTATAATATATCATGATTCTGTACCAATGAATCATGCTTGGAGATATTGTTTATGCTTCCACGGCTTTTCACTGAAAATGGATTTCCTTGTGAGAGAAAATAAATGAAATCTCAATCTAAAAAACATGATATATCACAATTTATCAGTATGATAAAAACATGATATATCACACCTTATCAGTATGATAAAAACATGATATATCACACCTTATCAGTATGATAAAAACATGATATATCACACATTATCAGTATGATAAAAACATGATATATCACACCTTATCAGTATGATAAAAACATGATATATCACAACTTATCAGTATGATAAAAAACATGATATATCACACCTTATCAGTATGATAAAAACATGATATATCACAACTTATCAGTATGATAAAAAAACATGATATATCACACCTTATCAGTATGATAAAAACATGATATATCACAACTTATCAGTATGATAAAAACACATGATATATCACACCTTATCAGTATGATAAAAACATGATATATCACAACTTATCAGTATGATAAAAACATGATATATCACAAATTATCAGTATGATAAAAACATGATATATCACACCTTATCAGTATGATAAAAACATGATATATCACACCTTATCAGTATGATAAAAACATGATATATCACACCTTATCAGTATGATAAAAACATGATATATCACAACTTATCAGTATGATAAAAAAACATGATATATCACACCTTATCAGTATGATAAAAACATGATATATCACACCTTATCAGTATGATAAAAACATGATATATCACACATTATCAGTATGATAAAAACATGATATATCACACCTTATCAGTATGATAAAAACATGATATATCACACCTTATCAGTATGATAAAAACATGATATATCACACCTTATCAGTATGATAAAAACATGATATATCACAACTTATCAGTATGATAAAAAACATGATATATCACACCTTATCAGTATGATAAAAACATGATATATCACACCTTATCAGTATGATAAAAACATGATATATCACAACTTATCAGTATGATAAAAAACATGATATATCACACCTTATCAGTATGATAAAAACATGATATATCACACCTTATCAGTATGATAAAAACATGATATATCACAACTTATCAGTATGATAAAAACATGATATATCACACCTTATCAGTATGATAAAAACATGATATATCACACCTTATCAGTATGATAAAAACATGATATATCACAAATTATCAGTATGATAAAAAACATGATATATCACACCTTATCAGTATGATAAAAACATGATATATCACACCTTATCAGTATGATAAAAAACATGATATATCACACCTTATCAGTATGATAAAAACATGATATATCACAACTTATCAGTATGATAAAAAAACATGATATATCACACCTTATCAGTATGATAAAAACATGATATATCACACCTTATCAGTATGATAAAAACATGATATATCACAACTTATCAGTATGATAAAAAACATGATATATCACACCTTATCAGTATGATAAAAACATGATATATCACAACTTATCAGTATGATAAAAAAACATGATATATCACACCTTATCAGTATGATAAAAACATGATATATCACACCTTATCAGTATGATAAAAACATGATATATCACAACTTATCAGTATGATAAAAAACATGATATATCACACCTTATCAGTATGATAAAAACATGATATATCACAACTTATCAGTATGATAAAAAAACATGATATATCACACCTTATCAGTATGATAAAAACATGATATATCACACCTTATCAGTATGATAAAAACATGATATATCACAACTTATCAGTATGATAAAAACATGATATATCACACCTTATCAGTATGATAAAAACATGATATATCACAACTTATCAGTATGATAAAAACATGATATATCACAAATTATCAGTATGATAAAAAACATGATATATCACACCTTATCAGTATGATAAAAACATGATATATCACAACTTATCAGTATGATAAAAAAACATGATATATCACACCTTATCAGTATGATAAAAACATGATATATCACACCTTATCAGTATGATAAAAACATGATATATCACACATTATCAGTATGATAAAAACATGATATATCACACCTTATCAGTATGATAAAAACATGATATATCACACCTTATCAGTATGATAAAAACATGATATATCACAACTTATCAGTATGATAAAAACATGATATATCACAACTTATCAGTATGATAAAAAACATGATATATCACACCTTATCAGTATGATAAAAACATGATATATCACACCTTATCAGTATGATAAAAACATGATATATCACACCTTATCAGTATGATAAAAACATGATATATCACAACTTATCAGTATGATAAAAACATGATATATCACAACTTATCAGTATGATAAAAAACATGATATATCACACCTTATCAGTATGATAAAAACATGATATATCACAACTTATCAGTATGATAAAAAACATGATATATCACACCTTATCAGTATGATAAAAACATGATATATCACACCTTATCAGTATGATAAAAACATGATATATCACAACTTATCAGTATGATAAAAAACATGATATATCACACCTTATCAGTATGATAAAAACATGATATATCACAACTTATCAGTATGATAAAAAAACATGATATATCACACCTTATCAGTATGATAAAAACATGATATATCACACCTTATCAGTATGATAAAAACATGATATATCACACCTTATCAGTATGATAAAAACATGATATATCACACCTTATCAGTATAATAAAAACATGATATATCACACCTTATCAGTATGATAAAAACATGATATATCACACCTTATCAGTATGATAAAAACATGATATATCACAAATTATCAGTATGATAAAAACATGATATATCACACCTTATCAGTATGATAAAAACATGATATATCACACCTTATCAGTATGATAAAAACATGATATATCACACCTTATCAGTATGATAAAAACATGATATATCACACCTTATCAGTATGATAAAAACATGATATATCACAACTTATCAGTATGATAAAAACATGATATATCACAACTTATCAGTATGATAAAAAACATGATATATCACACCTTATCAGCATGATAAAAAACATGATATATCACGCCTTATCAGTATGATAAAAAACATGATATATCACGCCTTATCAGTATGATAAAAAACATGATATATCACACCTTATCAGTATGATAAAAACATGATATATCACACCTTATCAGCATGATAAAAACATGATATTTCACGCCTTATCAGTATGATAAAAAACATGATATATCACACCTTATCAGTATGATAAAAAAACATGATATATCACACCTTATCAGTATGATAAAAAACATGATATATCACACCTTATCAGTATGATAAAAACATGATATATCACAACTTATCAGTATGATAAAAACATGATATATCACACCTTATCAGTATGATAAAAAACATGATATATCACACCTTATCAGCATGATAAAAACATGATATATCACACCTTATCAGTATGATAAAAACATGATATATCACACCTTATCAGTATGATAAAAAACATGATATATCACACCTTATCAGTATGATAAAAAACATGATATATCACACCTTATCAGTATGATAAAAACATGATATATCACACCTTATCAGTATGATAAAAACATGATATATCACACCTTATCAGTATGATAAAAACATGATATATCACACCTTATCAGTATGATAAAAAACATGATATATCACACCTTATCAGTATGATAAAAACATGATATATCACACCTTATCAGTATGATAAAAATCATGATATATCACACCTTATCAGTATAATAAAAAACATGATATATCACACCTTATCAGTATGATAAAAAACACACCTACATCATACCTTATCAGTATGGTAAAAAACATGATATATCACACCTTATCAGCATGATAAAAAACATGATATATCACACCTTATCAGTATGATAAAAAACATGATATATCACACCTTATCAGTATGATAAAAACATGATATATCACACCTTATCAGTATGATAAAAAACATGATATATCACACCTTATCAGTATGATAAAAAATGATTTATCACACCTTATCAGCATGATAAAAACATGATATATCACGCCTTATCAGTATGATAAAAACATGATATATCACACCTTATCAGTATGATAAAAAACATGATATATCACACCTTATCAGTATGATAAAAACATGATATATCACACCTTATCAGTATGATAAAAACATGATATATCACACTTTATCAGTATGATAAAAACATGATATATCACACCTTATCAGTATGATAAAAACATGATATATCACACCTTATCAGTATGATAAAAAAACATGATATATCACACCTTATCAGTATGATAAAAACATGATATATCACACCTTATCAGTATGATAAAAACATGATATATCACACCTTATCAGTATGATAAAAATCATGATATATCACACCTTATCAGTATAATAAAAAACATGATATATCACACCTTATCAGTATGATAAAAAACACGATACATCACACCTTATCAGTATGATAAAAAACATGATATATCACACCTTATCAGCATGATAAAAAACATGATATATCACGCCTTATCAGTATGATAAAAAACATGATATATCACACCTTATCAGTATGATAAAAAACATGATATATCACACCTTATCAGTATGATAAAAAACATGATATATCACACCTTATCAGTATGATAAAAACATGATATATCACACCTTATCAGTATGATAAAAAACATGATATATCACACCTTATCAGTATGATAAAAACATGATATATCACACCTTATCAGTATGATAAAAATCATGATATATCACACCTTATCAGTATGATAAAAAAAACATGATTTATCACACCTTATCAGTATGATAAAAACATGATATATCACACCTTATCAGTATGATAAAAATCATGATATATCACACCTTATCAGTATAATAAAAAACATGATATATCACACCTTATCAGTATGATAAAAAACATGATATATCACACCTTATCAGTATGATAAAAACATGATATATCACACCTTATCAGTATGATAAAAAACATGATATATCACACCTTATCAGTATGATAAAAAACATGATATATCACACCTTATCAGTATGATAAGTATATGAAAACAACACGAGAGCCAAACACACCCCGAAAATTACTCATTAGGATTTCATTAGCCTCTGGCATACAGACAACACCATGCCAAAAAATATATACATATATTAGGATAAATGTTTGCTTGCGACAACTTCTGCTGTGGCATTGATGAATACTAAATGCATATGTAACGGATGTGAAACGGCTAGCTTAGTTAGCGGTGTGCGCTAAATAGCGTTTCAATCGGTTACGTCACTTGCTCTGAGACCTTGAAGTACTAGTTCCCCTTGCTCTGCAAGGGCCGCGGCTCTTGTGGAGCGATGGGTAACGATGCTTCGTGGATGACTGTTGTTGATGTGTGCAGAAGGTCCCTGGTTCGTGCCCGGGTATGGGTGAGGGGACGGTTTAAAAGTATACTGTTACATTGATGCTGTTGACCCGGATTACTGGTTGCTGCGGAAAAAAGGAGGAAGGTCAAAAGGGGGGTGAGTGTAACGGATGTGAAATGGCTAGCTTAGTTAGCGGTGTGCGCTAAATAGCGTTTCAATCGGTTACGTCATTTGCTCTGAGACCTTGAAGTACTAGTTCCCCTTGCTCTGCAAGGGCTCTTGTGGAGTGATGGGTAACGATGCTTCGTGGATGACTGTTGTTGATGTGTGCAGAGGGTCCCTGGTTCGCGCGAGGGGACGGTTTAAAATTATACTGTTACACATAGATCCCAACATTAATACAGATCCTAGCAGGTGAAAGCACCCCCAGAATAACCAATGTCTCTCACCAGCGCCAATGCATTACCTGTGTCAATGGCCTTCTGAGTCACAGCAAGAGGTGAGATTATGTTGTGTCTACAGGAACAAAATTGCATTATAACTGCAATTGTTGTGATAGCTGAATATTGCTCTAAGAATATAGCCTCTCTCTCCTACTGTGAAAACGCGTAATATTGAGCAGGCAGAATCCAGCCCTAGACCAGTGAGAGGACAGGGAGGGAATCACTCTTCATGTGGACACAGCAGCTGCAGTCAGGATACAGAATACACAGACCAGATCTGCAATGGGAATATCAACAATGTCAACACAGGAGAGAAAGAGAGACCAAGAGAGAGAAGATGGAAGGACAGACAAACAGACAGACAGACAGACATGGAGGTGGGGGCAAGATACAAAGTGAGGTGGAACATTAACAACAGTATTGCTCAAACAAAACTATTGGATTCATAGGCCTGCGCTTCCAAGGGCTACTGAAAGGCAGGAAGATATTGGCTGTGGCCAGTGAGACTTGAACTAGGTAATAAAGACAGGAAACAAGCATAACATATTAATCACACATCAACGGTCAGGAACATTGTTCTCTAATTGCACTCCATCTAATAGAGTCACCTTCCATTTAAACTGATATTAACTGTTAAAACAACCAATCTCCTGGACAACCAGATTTGGACCAGATAATGACTGTAACATTGACCAAGACTATGAGCAAGAACATGATCCCAACATGACTTTAATACAACACGAAGGCTTGTTGACGCTCAATATACTTTCCTTTGAAATAGTGACCACAAAAGGATCTCCCATGTTGAAGACAACAGCGACTATGCTGTTCCATAGTAGAGGAACTCCCCTCCGCAATAATAATGATGTGCTCCTAAAGCTACTATATGCAGCTGTCAGACAGGAGTTGTATCAGCCTGTAGCAGAGGGGTAGTGGACGTAGGCTGTTCCTCTGTGTCTCAGGCCGGGTCAGATTATTAGCTGTATAAACTAAACACACACGTAGACTCACGCATCATAAATGGACAGCCACAACGACCATTGTTATGACCGTATCTAAATGGTTGGGCCCAGCTCATAACAGTGGATGTCTCATAACCTCTTCAAAATGCCCTGGATATCTCCTGAACGTGTGGCAGGCTGAAAAACAAGTGTAGTACCTAATGGCTGCCGGTTCCTCTCTTTCTCTCTCCCTCTCTCTCTGAATCCCTCCATCACATTCAGGCTGTAGTTTGTGTCTGGCTAAACAAATGCCCTGAACTTGAGCTATTCAGTCCAGCCGTCAGTCAGTAAGGGTACAATTGACGAAAGCTAAAAATAAAACCACTTCATGTGTTATTTTTTTACAAAAAGAGGAATCGATTCCTTTCTGCCTCTCCTTCCCTGTCTAGGTCTCCAGCTAATCAGAGTGACATGGACAATCAACGATTGTGCACAATGGATTAGTAACATTTTAATGCACTTAGCCTGTCACTTGTCATGTTGATTGTTTTAAGCCCCACAGCCTCAGCCTTCCATACCAATCCCGTCTCAAAGCCCCAGTGCACCCATTGCAGGGCACTGTAGAGGCAGTTTGGCTGTCTGACAGATGTCAGGAAGTACAACAGGGGCAGAGGAAAATGGCAGATGCTAAGGGCGTCAATCAACCCAGCAGGTGAAAAGATTGACCCACACCACCTACACAGTACACACACGCAGACCGACAATAAACAGCAACACACCTATCAGCAGGTCCATCACGCAGTTGTCCCACACTGACATTGAGCTAACCCTCACTCTCTCACCTCTTAGATGTGACAGCCAGCGAGGGTGCGTCTCAGCAGGGTTGGATCGGGGGTAAATGTTGTCTTTGATCCTGTTTGACTAAAGGCCACACACAGCAATCTGATGAAACACAGAGATATCAGGAAGCACAGCAGTCATGAGCACCCTGCACATCCAGAGCTGCTATCCCACTTATTCATGTCTATCCTCTACCATCTAGTGGAGTAGCATGGTACAGCAGGGGCAGGGAGGGAGAGGGACAGGGTACAATAACACTGGTTGACCTCTCATTGAAATAAACAGCTAATATTAACAGTAGTAGTGTAGGAGCTTGACTGAGCAGCAGCACACCACGGGAACGAGTCTGTCTGTCTGTCTGTCTATCTGTCTGTCTGTCTGTCTGTCTGTCTGTCCGCTCCAAACAGTCATCTGTCATTATCAGGGATTTGTTTGTTTCACGTGCACAAGTTTGTGCCACGTTCATTAGCTCTGTGATTGCATACAGGGAACCACACAGGGAACCACAGCATACAGGGAACCACACAGGGAACCACAGCATACAGGGAACCACACAGGGAACCACAGTATACAGGGAACCACAAAGGGAACCACAGCATTCAGGGAACCACACAGGGAACCACAGCATACAGGGAACCACACAGGGAACCACAGTATACAGGGAACCACAAAGGGAACCACAGCATACATCGAACCACACAGGGAACCACAGCATTCAGGGAACCACAGCATTCAGGGAACCACAGCATACAGGGAACCACACAGGGAACCACAGCATACAGGGAACCACACAGGGAACCACAGTATACAGGGAACCACAAAGGGAACCACAGCATACATCGAACCACACAGGGAACCACAGCATACAGGGAACCACACAGGGAACCACAGCATACAGGGAACCACACAGGGAACCACAGTATACAGGGAACCACAAAGGGAACCACAGCATACATCGAACCACACAGGGAACCACAGCATTCAGGGAACCACAGCATACAGGAAACCAACCACACAGGGAACCACAGCATACAGGGAACCACACAGGGAACCACAGCATACAGGGAACCACACAGGGAACCACAGCATACAGGGAACCACACAGGGAACCACACAGGGAACCACAGCATACAGGGAACCACACAGGGAACCACAGCATACAGGGAACCACA
This sequence comes from Oncorhynchus keta, assembly GCF_023373465.1. Lineage (NCBI taxonomy): Eukaryota > Metazoa > Chordata > Actinopteri > Salmoniformes > Salmonidae > Oncorhynchus > Oncorhynchus keta. The sequence goes on along the minus strand of NC_068452.1, from coordinate 34,687,010 downwards.
CAGGGAACCACAGCATACAGGGAACCACACAGGGAACCACAGCATACAGGGAACCACACAGGGAACCACACAGGGAACCACAGCATACAGGGAACCACACAGGGAACCACAGCATACAGGGAACCACACAGGGAACCACACAGGGAACCACAGCATACAGGGAACCACAGTGGTTGATCAGAAGATGACTGACAATGAACAAAACATTGAACAATCAGGAACCCTAAATATTAGGGGATAAGACTTCAAACAAGAGGTCCATTAAGTCCATTAATGTAAATAAAGAATAGAGCAATACTCAACCTAATAAAGAGCTATATGCTTATGTAGTATGAGGGTTCCACTAGTAGGCTAGTCCACTAGAGGAGATGCTGTTCTCACCACCAGGGGGAGCAGTGATCAAACAGAAACGCGTCAACACTGATATGACTGGGTGGTTGTTGACCTAATTCTCAACTCATACAGATAGATACTTTTCATATGTTATCCTTATCCCCAGCAAAAGTTTTGAGGGCAAATTCACAATGTCATGGGTAGGAAAGCATGTGTGTGTGTAGAGACAGCAGAAGTGCTTGGCCATGTAGCAAGCTACCACTGTCTGCCTCTACAGTGAAATCCACTTTGAGGGAGTACGTGCCTCTGCCCCCCCATCGTCTCCTACTCTCCACATAGAAGCATCACCCTACAGCTCTGACTGAGACATTCTGACTGGGAGAGCCACATCACAGAGAGGAAACAGTGTCTGTCCGTCTGTCTGGTTTATCCATTCATCTGTTAGTCTTTTTCTCTCCAGGTGAGGATGTGTCCTCCTCCTACAACAGCCTGTGTAAGCCTGACCTTTCAGTTGACTCAGTGGCCAATGCCCACTCCAATTATACATTTTGCGTGTGCATGTGTATGTGCATGTGCATTTGCGTGTGTGCATGTGCGTGTGTGTGTGTGCGTGCGTGTGTGTGTGTGTGTGTGTGTGTGTGTGTGTGTGTGATTGATGAGTTCATTCTTAGTTTACGTCCTGTACCTTGAATACCTTCAACTCCAACTTCATTCGGAAGACCGAGAACATTGCGGCTATCATAAAACGCACAAGCGTTTGACATTTTCAGGGGATCAAAATGTTACCCACGAATCAAATCCACAACTTGAAATTACAGTGACATCAGCAACACATCTTTATTTAGAGGCAGAGTCATTTCAATCTGAAAGGCTACTTGACTTGACTCATGTCTCACAACCTACACACACACAAACAAGCACTCACACTGGCACACATGCACACACTCACACAAGCAAGCGACCTCGTACAGCTTTACATACAGACTTAGAGTGATAGGAATACCTCTCTTAGGAGAGGAAAATGAATATCCCAAAGAGACCCATCACACCTCAGCAAGGTCAGACTCAGCTATAGCGGCCAGAGATACTTTCATGAAATCTGAAGTTGGGTGCTGGAGCAAGGTGAGTCGGATCAATTCTTACCTTTTCAATGTTCTCTCTCTCTCTCTCTCTGGTCAATGTTATTTATGTCTGGGATGTCTGGAAAAATATACAGCTGGAAAAACAGACGTATAGAGAACCTGGGAGGAACTGAAAACGATGCCTGGTTGTCTTGAATATTGAGCAGTGAAAGTGACAACCCCAACCCCCTCCCCCTTCCTGTGTGTCATAAGGCCCAGGCTTTACCCTGGGTCGGCACTCCCCGTTCCCCACAGCTCTAAATTACTGCCCCCCACCCCCATCCTCCCACCTCCACTTCCAGGTCAGTGGGAGAACCCAAGGCTCGTCTTAGCTGGCAGAAGCTGACTGTGAGTAATGCTTTAAAACATAAAGCACTTACCTGGGCCAGTAAGCACAGCCAGGAGAGAGATGAGCCAGCCATCCCAGAGGAAAGCCAGGACGATAGGGAGAGAGAGTATCCACAGGTCCAGAGACAACACCATGGAAGAGAGCGGGAGAGAGAGAGTTTAGTTGCTATGCCAGAGTAAAGGATGTTTATTTATGTCCTGTCTGAGTGTGAGGGTGTGAAAAGGTGTTATGTCAAGGTAATATCACAGTGAAGAGGTTGCAATCCTTTTTTCTGTTTTGAATTCCTTACAGGAACATTCTGGGTCTGCTGCTGGTGAACAAGGACATCATGCTGTTCCCTGAGTAACCCTACTGTGAAAGAACAATCTCAGTTCCACTTATGGAGCACTGGTCTGGCTGACTGGGCCAGCTGGCTGGGGGGACCCAGTTTAAGAGGATGTGGGAGCATTGATTCACAGAAAATGTATTATTTGCAAGGCAATGTTCCATTGAGAAAGAGGGGCAGAAGTATTCTTTAAAAACATGATGTTCTTTAAAAACCGGAACAGATGGTCATAGCACACACACACACGCACACACAGACACAGACACAGACACAGACACAGACACAGACACGCACACGCACACGCACACGCACACGCACACACACACACACACACACACACACACACACACACACACACACACACACACAGTATTTCAGTTGGACTCCATTGCAGAGCTGTGAGGCGTGGACAGAAAGACAATGATTTTAGATGAAGAAGAAACGCTCCCATTGTCTCTGTTTAATTGCCTCTCCTACTTTAATAGGAGCCATCGATCACTTCCAATACATCTCCACCGCCTACACCTTCCTTCACCAACACCTTCCTGTCAATCCCTCGTTCATCCCGTACACGCCTCAACCTGCCAGCTCCAACCCTCTCTGCTTCTCCTTCAATCTTCTCTGTCTCCATTCACCAACACCTTCCTGTCAATCCCTCGTTCATCCCGTACACACGCCTCAACCTGCCAGCTCCAACCCTCTCTGCTTCTCCTTCAATCTTCTCTGTCTCCATTCACCAACACCTTCCTGTCAATCCCTCGTTCATCCCGTACACACCTCAACCTGCCAGCTCCAACCCTCTCTGCTTCTCCTTCAATCTTCTCTGTCTCCATTCACCCCCTCGATCTAAGGGTCTCATAGACACACATATGTATTGCTGAGCCCATGTCAATCTGCACCCAACACACGCTCTCCCTCTCTCTGTTTATCTTTCATTTCCAAGATAATCAATGCTGTCCCATCTATCAACAGGTTGGCTGAGTTAGGGGGAGAGGGAGTTAGATGACAGGTTAGTCTTTTAAAGAGTCAGCACATTCACCATGTTGTCACAGTGTTGATCAGCATGAAATCCACAGCAGCCACAACCTCAGAGATCAGCTAACTCCTACTGCACACATTTAGTGTGGACAGGACTTCAGGGGCCTTTCAAATCAAATCATTGCAATATGCCACAACATCTGATATTCACTGGTTCATCAACAAACCTCTTGACAATTGAATATTCCAATCCCAACCAGATGGTTATAAGAGAGAACTATATTTTATCATACAGAATAATGGGCCATCCTGAGCAGGCTGAGAGATCTATAACCATACAGCTGTCCTTGTGGCTCAGTCTCAATAGTCTATTATTCCATGCACAGTGTCCATTTGGTTCAGTTAGGACAGCAGTGACAAATCATTTAAAGAGTCCAGACAACATGCATGTTAACGTGTGATAGATTGTCTACAACAACAGTGGAGGTTAACAGAGAGGACAAGGCTTGGCAACAAGGGCCTGACAGGCCATCCACCAGAATAAACCATGATCAATAAGGCCGTGAAAAGGACCATTTCTTTAACAAGAAGCTGCTGAATAAAACTCAGCCTAATAAAAGCAGGGGGACATAGCAGCATAAATAGTGTGGTTATGGCAGCACTTAAGGGGTTGTTTGGGGACTGGAGCTTGACCTCGGTCTCCTCCACTTCAGCTGAGGTTCTGGCCACAGCTGCTATCAGACAGCCAGACAACTTCTCAGATAAAGCAGTGTGTATAAGACGGTAAGTAAGGGCAGTCCCCCTCTCTCCTATCTCATCCTCCTCCACAGAGTGAAGCTTATAAAAGACAAGGATCCAACCATCTTTAACCTTGAGTGTCTGATTAGATGGCTTTTATCTCTAACCCTGTCCCTCCTCTCCAGCCTCTCGTCTATGTAAGGCATATCACTGGCTTCCACATTCAGACTTCTTTTCAGATTTTGTGTTCGCCATCCCCCGTCTACCGAGACGTCCGATAAGAGAAAAGCTCACATTTTCCATTAGGTTCTACATGTTCTGCTGAAGAGGACAAACTCCACCTGAGTACAGCAGGAGTCAATCTGACTCAAATGTGTGTAACAAAAAAAACACTGAGACAAATCCAAATGTCAGTCCCATCCTGCAAAGTACTGATCCATGTTGATGACATGCCATTTCGTCTAACAAAATTGCTTTGCTCAAATATAACGGTCCTGCTGATGAACAGAAGGTCGGGAGAAATTGGGAGCGTTGGGAGATGAAGGCTTAATCTACTATGCCTGTCATCATCTCTGTAGAATCAAATCAAGTGTAGACTTTAATGTGAAATGCTTACGAGCCCTTTCCCAACAATACAGTTCAAATGTACGAAAATTAGCAAATAGATAAAAAGAAAATAGTAGCACAATAAAATAACCATAACGAGGCTATATGCAGGCTATATACAAGGAGTACTGGTACAGAGTCAGTGTACTGGGGGACGAGGTAGTTGGGGTGATTTAATGAGGTAATATGTAATTGAGGTAATGAAGGGCCCATTCTGCATTTAGGGAGAACATGGCTGGTAAGCTAGAAAGAAAGTGCCATATTACAGGGCTTTACACAGCTGTAGAAGCAGCAGGTTTTAAAAGCATTAGTATCATTCTAAAACCTGGTGTTATCTGTTTCCACACTTAACATGCTAAATCACATTTAGGCCACGGTGAAGCTGCGATGGGTCTGTCCTATTGTGGAGACAAATAAAAGGGATTTTCATGTCTGCTCCCCAGAATGTGACAGCCTGCTCTGAGCAAGTGGAGAATTTACGATAACAGACCATTTTCAACAGTGCTACTAAAGTTAAAGAATTTAAGTTAAAGCATTTTTTTCTGCATAAGGGCCTAAACTATCACAGATCTTTGCTCTATTTCACAGGCAACATCCATGACTTCCAACTTGCTCTGTCAAACCTTTAAAAGGAGAGAGGATGAAAGGGAGAGCGGTATGAGGGGAAAAGGGGGATGAGAGGGAGAGAGGGATGAGGGGAAAAGGGGGATGAGAGGGAGTGAGGGATGAGAGGGATGAGAGGATGAAAGGGAGATGAGAGGGAGAGAGTTATGAGAGGGATGAGAGGTATGAGAGGGATGAGGGGGATGAGAGGGAGATGAGAGGGAGAGAGTTATGAGAGGTATGAGGGAGAGAGAGGGATGAGAGGTAAGAGAGGGAGAGAGGTATGAGAGGGAATGAGGGATGAGAGGTATGAGGGAGAGGGTGATGAGAGGGAGAGAGGTATGAGAAGGAATGAGGGATGAGAGGTATGAGAGGGAATGAGGGATGAGAGGTATGAGGGAGAGGGTGATATGAGGGATGAGAGGTATGAGGGAAAGGGGGATGAGAGGGGTGAGAGGGAGAGGGGGATGAGAGGGGTGAGAGGGAGAGGGGGAGGAGAGGAAGAGGGGATGAGAGGGATGAGAGGGAGAGGGGGATGAGAGGGAGGGAGTGATGAGAGGGAGGGAGTGATGAGAGGTATGAGAGGGAGAGAGGGATGACAGGGAGTGGGGGATGAGAGGGAGTGGGGGATGAGAGGGGAGAGGTATGAGAGGGAGAGGGGATGAGAGGGATGAGAGGGAGTGAGGGATGAGAGGGAGATGAGATGAGAGGGGAGTGAGTGAGGGATGAGAGGGAGTGAGGGAGTGAGAGAGGGATGAGAGGGAGTGAGGGATGAGAGGGAGATATGTATGAAAGGGAGAGGGGATGAGAGGGATGAGAGAGATGAGAGGGAGAGAAGGATGAGAGGGAGTGAGGGATGAGAGTTATGAGAGGGAGAGGGGGATGAGAGGGAGTGAGGGATTATAGGTATGAGAGGGAGAGAGGGATGAGAGGGAGTGAGGGATGAGAGGTATGAGAGGGAGAGGGGTATGAGAGGGAGAGAGATATGAGAGGGAGAGGGGATGAGATGGAGCGGGGGTGAGAGGGAGAGGGGGTAAGAGGGAGCAGGGGTGAGAGGGAGCGGGGGGTGAGAGGGAGAGGGGGTGAGAGGGAGATGAGGATGCGAGGGGAGAGGGGGTGAGAGGGAGAGAGGGTGAGAGGGAGAGGGGGTGAGAGGGAGATGAGGATGAGAGGGAGAGGGGGTGAGAGGGAGAGGGGGTGAGAGGGAGAGGGGGTGAGAGGGGGTGAGAGGGAGAGGGGGTGAGAGGGAGAGGGGGTGAGAGGGAGAGGGAGAGGGGGATGAGAGGGAGAGGGGGGTGAGAGGGAGAGGGGGATGAGAGGGAGAGGGGCGTGAGAGGGAGAGGGGGGTGAGAGGGAGAGGGGGTGAGAGGGGGATGAGAGGGAGAGGGGGGTGAGAGGGAGAGGGGGATGAGAGGGAGAGGGGGTGAGAGGGAGAGGGGGTGAGAGGAGAGAGGGGGTGAGAGGGAGAGGGGGGTGAGAGGGAGAGGGGGGTGAGAGGGAGAGGGGGTGAGAGGGGGTGAGGGAGAGGGGGTGAGAGGGAGAGGAGGGTGAGAGGGAGAGGGGGATGAGAGGGAGAGGGGGTGAGAGGGAGATGAGGATGAGAGGGAGAGGGGGATGAGAGGGAGAGGGGGATGAGAGGGAGATGAGGATGAGAGGGAGAGGGGGATGAGAGGGAGATGAGGATGAGAGGGAGAGGGGGATGAGAGGGAGATGAGGATGAGAAGGAGAGGGGGATGAGAGGGAGATGAGGGTGAGAGGGAGAGGGGATGAGAGGGAGAGGGGGATGAGAGTAATATTAAGCTCCACAAGGACACTATTTATGAAAGTATAAACACTTTAAATGTTCTGAAATAGTGTAAACTTCACGGTTTGTAGATTAGCAAACATAAACCTCCCAACGTCTCTACCATGTTGAGTTACCCAGACACAGCCCTTCCATTGAACACTGTCACTTCCCTGCCTGTCACTCATCTGATTCAGAGAGACATTCAAGGCTGTGTCTCCAAAACACACCCACACTAAAATCTCAATAGACAACTCTGTGGCCAATCACTCCAAACAAGGTCTCACCATAACAACTGCATCGGAAGCCAACTTGATAGCAATGGCGTTACCATGCTGAAGAGAACAGATCAACTTGAACTCTGCTTGCTCTACTCAAGCCTACTCCAGAAGTATCATCATTTGTCTCTTATGAACAGTCTGGAGAGAATCTCATCTGATTCATTTTGTACTGGGATAGACAAGTGAAGTACTGTACGGGTATAACTCTTCAATAATACCAGCCTTTTAATTAAATGAATTTGAAATGAATTCAAGCTAATCCAATACCTCACAAAGTCATGAATGGACTCTGCTTAATCAAATGATCTGTGTCCAGTGTGTAAGTGTTCAATCAGGCAGAACTAAATGTCCCTGGTCATGAGCCCTCTCTCTTCGTATTGAGACTTGTCTATACAGTACTGTATGCTCAACTCTCCTCGGCTCTCCAGTCTCCGCTGAACAGCAGCAGGCAGGCTGAGATGATAGTATGATCAAGTGTGATTAGGATGTTTGTGATCTAGGTTGTCTCTGTTACTCAGGGCCATTCTCCAGTGTCAGACTGAAATAACAGTGTAATCCCTCTCTCTAATGATGTGACGGAGGGGAAGGAGACTGATGATGGGGAATGGAGAAAACATCCCACTCCTCATTCTCCACTCAAACACTATTCTAAAGGCGAATCTGTCTCACTGGGGTCTGTAGCCTAGCGGTTAGAGCATTGGGCCAGTAACAAAGGTTGTTGGTTTGAATACCCGAGCCGATATGGTGAAAAATCTGTCAATGTGCCCTTGAGCAAGGCATTTAACCCTAATTTGCTCCAGGGGCAGCGTACTACTGCGATTGACTATGTAAAACACCACATTTCACTGCAGCTATCCAGTGTATGTGAAAATCAAACATTACGCTCCATTATCAGACAGCACACTCATCTACTGGTGTGAGAGCCAAGGCTTAAACATCCTTCACAGTCAACTGGCATTCTGGAAAATCACAGGAACTTATCCTGCAATACATCTCCTCAGTTTCATTTGACACCGAAGCAGCAGCCCTATAAAACGTTCAGCCATGTCCTGGGTGCTGCCCCAAGGCCTTCTCAGCTGACACGGAGTTAAACATGCTTGACATGGGATGTTTTCTACTCAGCTCGCCATGCAAACGGACTACACGGTGAAGACAGGCATGAAATGAAAAACTCACTTGCAATAAATATGTGAATATATTACTAAAAGGCTTCTGGAAAATATCCATTGCATATCAAAAGGACAGCGAGGGGAAAGCACACAGAATGTGATGACAGAGTGGAGTGTAGGAGTAGCAGGCTAAGTGGAGTATCAGGCTAAGTGGAGTAGCAGGCAAAGTGGAGTATCAGGCTAAGTGGAGTACCAGGCTAAGTGGAGTAGCAGGCTAAGTGGAGTATCAGGCTAAGTGGAGTATCAGACTAAGTGGAGTAGCAGGCTAAGTGGAGTAGAAGGCTAAGTGGAGTAGCAGGCTAAGTGGAGTAGCAGGCTTAGTGGAGTAGTAGGTTAAGTGGAGTAGCAGGCTAAGTGGAGTATCAGGCTAAGTGGAGTATCAGACTAAGTGGAGTAGCAGGCTAAGTGGAGTAGAAGGCTAAGTGGAGTAGCAGGCTAAGTGGAGTAGCAGGCTTAGTGGAGTAGTAGGTAAAGTGGAGTAGCAGGCTAAGTGGAGTAGCAGGCTAAGTGGAGTAGCAGGCTTAGTGGAGTAGTAGGTAAAGTGGAGTAGCAGGCTAAGTGGAGTAGCAGGCTAAGTGGAGTAGCAGGCTAAGTGGAGTAGCAGGCTAAGTGGAGTAGCAGGCTTAGTCAAGTAGTAGGTAAAGTGGAGTAGCAGGCTAAGTGGAGTAGCAGGCTAAGTGGAGTAGCAGGCTTAGTGGATTAGTAGGTAAAGTGGAGTAGCAGGCTAAGTGGAGTAGCAGGCTAAGTGGAGTAGCAGGCAAAGGGGAGTAGTAGGCTAAGTGGAGTAGCAGGCTAAGTACAGACAGTGCAGTGGATCAGTGTGTCGGAGGAAGCAGAATGATGTTGAGAGGATCCTGTAACAATAACAAATGGTTTTCCCCATCCCTAATTGGGTCAAAACAATAACAAATTGTTTTCCCCATCCCTGATTGGGTAAAAACAATAAAGTGTTTTCCCCATCCCTGATTGAGTAAAAAGCTGAGGGCATGGGATGGAGAAATGTAACCACTCTTATATTCATAGACAGAGCCATGGATGAAAGGACTGACCATATATGATATAAATATTTGAGTTTTAACTATGTTTTGAAGCTATAGTGTTTGTTTACATTTACTCTGTTTACAAACATTGGAATGAAACAAGGTTATATTTTGGGTTCTGATGAGGTACGACAGTAGAACTAAGCTCATGAGGCATTTATAAGTTATATTCTTCAAGAATCTATTGGTACATATCATTCATTTAGAAGTCCAAAGCAACTGCAGTTGACCCTTTAAGCCACGTGTCAAACTCATTCCACTGAGGGCAAAGTGTGTGGGGGTTTTCGCTCCTCCCTTCTACTTGATAGATGAATTAGGGGTGTGTGCTGGTAGGCCTGATCACCGGAGACGATGAGTCAGCCTACAGGGAGGAGGTCAGTGACATGGCAGTGTGGTGCCGGAGCATCAACCTCTCCGTCAACGTCAGTGTCCAAATCACTAAAGACTTCAAATGGTCAATCCTCAAGAGGTGGGTGGACAAACAAAAACCCACAAATTCTGACAAACTCCAAGCAATGATTATAAAAGAATGGGCTGCCATCAGTCAGGATGTGGCCCAGAAGTTAATTGACAGCATGCCAGGGCAGATTTCTTGAAAAAGAAGGGTCAACAACACTGACTATTTGCATCAACTTCATGTAATTGTCAATGAAAGCCTTTAACACTTATGAAATTATTGTAATTATACTTCAGTATTCCATAGAAACATCTGACAACAATATCTAAAGACACTGAAGCAACAAACTTTGTGGAAATTAATATTTGTGTCATTCTCAAAACTTTAGGCGGAGACTGTATGCTTACTTACTTTATTGTGTATTTCATATTTCCTTTTCTTATTTGTTGTGTATTTTGCTAGTAATACATTACTATTGATTATTCCATTATTACGTTTAGAGTTTGCAAGAAAGACATTTCACTGTACTTCACTGTACTACTGGAAAATACAAACAGAATGCTTAATTGAAAGCTAGGGTTGGTAGGGGGAGAGATGGAGACAGAGAGCAGTGAAACAACTGTGAAATACAGTTATGTTATTTATGTTGAGATGCCCCTGCAAATGTTGGCAGCTATTGTTTCATCACTTCTAGAGTAGGCCCATAAAGACTGAAATGATTTTCCATGTCAGAGTGCTGTTTTATTGCTCTTGTCTTTAAATAATGCTTCAGCAGCAGTAAAGCCTGTTTCTCCCCTCTGTTCGCTCCCACACAGCACAATTCACAGCCCTGTCATTACTGAGGCAGCCAGCAGGTCCATCTATATACACAGAGCTCTTACTCTGCCCTGAGGCAGTGGTACTGTTCTAGACTCTTCAGACTCACTCAGTGGTACTGTTCTAGACTCTTTAGACTCACTTAGTGGTACTGTTCTAGACTCTTTAGACTCACTCAGTGGTACTGTTCTATACTCTTCAGACTCACTCAGTGGTACTGTTCTAGACTCTTTAGACTCACTCAGTGGTACTGTTCTAGACTAACTCAGTGGTACTGTTCTAGACTCTTCAGACTCACTCAGTGGTACTGTTCTCAACTAACTCAGTGGTACTGTTCTAGACTCTTCAGACTAACTCAGTGGTACTGTTTTAGAATCTTTAGACTCACTCAGTGGTACTGTTCTAGACTCTTTAGACTCACTCAGTAGTACTGTTCTAGACTCTTTAGACTCACTCAGTGGTACCGTTCTAGACTCTTTAGACTCACTCAGTGGTACTGTTCTAGACTAACTCAGTGGTACTGTTCTAGACTCTTCAGACTCACTCAGTGGTGCTGTTCTCAACTAACTCAGTGGTACTGTTCTAGACTCTTCAGACTAACTCAGTGGTACTGTTTTAGAATCTTTAGACTAACTCAGTGGTACTGTTTTAGAATCTTTAGACTCACTCAGTGGTACTGTTCTAGAATCTTTAGAATCACTCAGTAGTACTGTTCTAGACTCTTTAGACTCACTCAGAGGTACTGTTCTAGACTCTTTACACTCACTCAGTGGTACTGTTCTAGACTATTTAGACTCACTCAGTGGTACTGTTCTAGACTCTTTAGAATCACTCAGTGGTACTGTTCTAGACTCTTTAGAATCACTCTGTGGTACTGTTCTAGACTCTTTAGACTCACTCAGTGGTACTGTTCTAGACTCTTTAGAATCACTCTGTGGTACTGTTCTAGACTCTTTAGTGGTACTGTTCTAGACTCTTTAGAATCACTCAGTGGTACTGTTCTAGACTCACTCAGTGGTACTGTTCTAGACTCTTTAGAATCACTCAGTGGTACTGTTCTAGACTCTTTAGAATCACTCAGTGGTACTGTTCTAGACTCTTTAGAATCACTCAGTGGTACTAATCTAGACTCTTTGGAATCACTCTGTGGTACTGTTCTAGACTCTTTAGAATCACTCAGTGGTACTGTTCTGGCTCATTCAGTAGTACTGTTCTAGACTCTTTAGTGGTACTGTTCTAGACTCTTTAGAATCACTCAGTGGTACTGTTCTAGACTCACTCAGTGGTACTGTTCTAGACTCTTTAGAATCACTCAGTGGTACTGTTCTAGACTCTTTAGAATCACTCTGTGGTACTGTTCTAGACTCTTTAGACTCACTCAGTGGTACTGTTCTAGACTCTTTAGAATCACTCTGTGGTACTGTTCTAGACTCTTTAGTGGTACTGTTCTAGACTCTTTAGAATCACTCAGTGGTACTGTTCTAGACTCACTCAGTGGTACTGTTCTAGACTCTTTAGAATCACTCAGTGGTACTGTTCTAGACTCTTTAGAATCACTCAGTGGTACTGTTCTAGACTCTTTAGAATCACTCAGTGGTACTAATCTAGACTCTTTGGAATCACTCTGTGGTACTGTTCTAGACTCTTTAGAATCACTCAGTGGTACTGTTCTGGCTCATTCAGTAGTACTGTTCTAGACTCTTTAGAATCACTCAGTGGTACTGTTCTAGACTCTTTAGAATCACTCAGTGGTACTGTTCTAGACTCTTTAGAATCACTCAGTGGTACTAATCTAGACTCTTTAGAATCACTCTGTGGTACTGTTCTAGACTCTTTAGAATCACTCAGTGGTACTGTTCTAGACTCTTTAGACTCACTCATTGGTACTGTTCTAGACTCTTTAGAATCACTCAGTGGTACTGTTCTGGCTCATTCAGTAGTACTGTTCTAGACTCTTTAGAATCACTCAGTGGTACTGTTCTAGACTCTTTAGAATCACTCTGTGGTACTGTTCTAGACTCACTCAGTGGTACTGTTCTAGACTCTTTAGAATCACTCAGTGGTACTGTTCTAGACTCTTTAGAATCACTCCGTGGTACTGTTCTAGACTCACTCAGTAGTACTGTTCTAGACTCTTTAGAATCATTCAGTGGTACTGTTCTAGACTCTTTAGAATCACTCAGTGGTACTAATCTAGACTCTTTAGAATCACTCTGTGGTACTGTTCTAGACTCTTTAGAATCACTCAGTGGTACTGTTCTAGACTCTTTAGACTCACTCAGTGGTACTGTTCTAGACTCTTTAGACTCACTCAGTGGTACTGTTCTAGACTCTTTAGAATCACTCAGTGGTACTGTTCTAGACTCTTTAGAATCACTCTGTGGTACTGTTCTAGACTCTTTAGAATCACTCAGTGGTACTGTTCTAGACTCTTTAGAATCACTCAGTGGTACTGTTCTAGGCTCTTTAGACTCACTCAGTGGTACTGTTCTAGACTCTTTAGAATCACTCAGTGGTACTGTTCTAGACTCTTTAGACTCACTCAGTGGTACTGTTCTAGACTCTTTAGACTCACTCAGTGGTACTGTTCTAGACTCTTTAGACTCACTCAGTGGTACTGTTCTAGACTCTTTAGAATCACTCAGTGGTACTTTAGGCACGTCACTAAATGAAAGTTAAGTATATAGTATATCCAGTGAACAGACCTCACTGCTCCATCCATCACTCACTACAGTAATAAGTATGAAGGTATGACAGTTTTGACTCATATAACATGTCAGGTAGGAGGTAATGTAACAGAACATTTGTCTTGTCTTGGTGTGAATGTACTGCTTATAGGACTAGCAGTATCCGACTCTTTAGGTGGGGACATGTATTACCACTAGATGGCACTATTTGGGAATGTTTTATTATATTTTTTTCTCTCATGGCCAGAGTACATAAACCCTTAATCTCCGCATTCTGAATAGTTTGGGCTCTGCTTTTGTTGAGTAATTTCTCTGTTTGTTAATAACTAGTATTATTTTTTAAGCCCCGTTCAAGGAATTCCAACAGACAGCTGTTTGTGCTGCAGAGTGCAGACAGTTCCATAAGGGAAGACAGAGATGAGAACCATCCATGGTTAGTGTTGTTGCCATGGTGCTCTCTGCTGCCTTATTGACTCACACAAACAGATGATGTCAGCAGAGCATCATTCAGGTCCATAGGTCCAAGCTATAAATCACTGTTCTCATCCAGTTGTTGTGATTTATAGCGTCCTGGAAATCAATCCTCTGGCCCAACTTAAGCTCAATTAAACTGTGGTTTTCCGTTTCGCCTCCTCTCTTCCCCTCTTCCTACTCATCTTGTCTTTTTCTTTCTGGTTTGCTGAATGTGATTGTCACAGGAATAGCTCAGGGGAAGGAGAACACACTCCACTGTTCAATTACACACGCTCATGTTGAGCCTTCCTGAGAGAACTATAATCTAATCCTCACACAATGGCCTTCAGAACAGCCACTCTGGCTCTGGGAGTCAAAGAGAGAAGAAAGGAGCAGGAACTCAACAACAACAGCAACAGCCCTGCTCATCATTTCAATAACTGCTGTCCCTGTGGCTGGTGGGAGTGGAGCTGTACTGCCATTGTGAAATGTAAATAATAATACTGGGTTCTAATGAGGCACGGAACATGAGGCTGTGGCTCACAGCAGGAGTAATGGAGTATTTATTCATTTAATTTATTTCATTTAATCTTTATTTAACTAGGCAAGTCAGTTAAGAACAAATTCATATTTACAATGACGGCCTACAAAAAGGCAAAATCCTGGGATTAAAAATGAAAAAAATAAATAAATATAGGACAAAACACACATCACGACAAGAGAGACAACACAACACTACCTAAAGAGAGACCTAAAGACAACAACATAACAAGGCAGCAACACAACACGATAACAACATGGTAGTAACACAACATGGTAGCAGCACAAAACATGGTACAAACAGTATTGGGCACAGACAACAGCACAAAGGGCAAGAAGGTAGAGGCAACAATATATCACACAAAGCACCTACAACTGTCAGTAAAAGTGTCCATGATTGAGTCTTTGAATGAAGAGACTGAGATATTACTGTCCAGTTGAAGTGTTTGTTGCAGTTCTTTCCAGTCGCTAGCTGCAGCCAACTGAAAAAAGCAGCGACCAATTGATGTTTGTGCTTTGGGGACCTATAACAGAATGTGACTGGCAAAACAGCTGTTGTGTGTGGAGGAAGAGGGCCTCAGTAGATATCTCAGATAGGGGGGAGTGAGGCCTAAGAGGGTTTTATGTGTGCAGTGCAGTGATGTGTCATATAAGGAGTATTGGAGGCAAATCTCATGGTCGAATGGTAAAGAACATCCTTACCTGCCGATCTATATATTAGGTCTCTGTAATCTAGTATGGGTAGGATGGTCATCTGAATCAAGGTTAGTTTGGCAGCTGAGGTGAAAGAGGAGCGATTACGATAGAGGAAACCAAGTCTAGATTTAACTTTAACCTGCAGATTTTATATGATCTGAGAGAAGGACAGTGTACTGTCTAGCCATACTCACAAGTACTTGTATGAGTTGACTACCTCAAGCTATAAACCCTCAGAGGTAGTAATCACACCCGTGGGAAGAGGGGCATTCTTCTAACCAAACCACATGACCTTTGTTTTGGAGGTGTTCAGAACAAGGCTAAGGGTAGAGAAAGCTTGTTGGACACTAAGAAAGCTTTGTTGTAGAGCATTTAACACAAAATCCGGGGAGGGGCCAGCTGAGTGTAAGACTATTATCTGCATATAAATGGATGAGAGCTTCCTACTGCCTGATCTATGTTGTTCATGTAAATTGAGATGAGCATGGGGCCTAGGATTGAGCCATGCAGTGGCTGTGACGAGATGTTCTAACTTTATACATTGCACTCTTTGTGAGAGGTAGTTAGCAAACCAGGCCAAAGACCCCTCAGAGACACCAATAGTCCTTAGCCGGCCCACAAGAATGGAATGGTCTGCCATATCAAAGCTTTGGCCAAGTCAATAAAAATAGCAGCACAACATTGCTTAGAATTAAGGGATATGGTGACATCAATGAGGACCTTTAAGGTTGCAGTGACACATCCATAACCTGAGCAGAAACCAGATTGAATACCAGAGAGAATACTATAGACATCAAGAAAGACAGTCAGTTGATTATTGACAAGTTTTTCCAACACTTTTGATAAATGGCAAAATATAAATAATAATGGAGTAATGGTGTCTGGCTTCTCTTAAAGGGATAGGTACAGTAAGCAACACGCTGTTACACCTCTCTGAACAGCATAATGGAGGTTATAGAAGAGTGCAGAGGACAGGGGAGGGTGTGTTTGACCTCTGACTGGACAGACAGATGGGTGGTCTAACTGTAACAGTCTCTCTTTTCACTCCAGTCAACTTTCATCTCATCACCTTATGTTTTTATTTTCTATCTGAACTACATCTGTCACTGTCATTACTGATGACTACATCTTAGGCTGTCAGTATTGATGCCTACATATACTGTCAGTATTGATGCAAATACATGTGGCTGTCACTATTGATGACTACAGCTGTGGCTGTCAGTATTGATGACTACAGCTGTGGCTGTCAGTGTTGATGTATATATACAGTATGTGGCTATGACTATTGATAATTACATCTGTGGCTGTCACTATTGATGCATATATACAGTATGTGGCTGTCACTATTGATGCATATATACAGTATGTGGCTGTCACTATTGATAATTACATACGTGGCTGTCAGTATTGATAATTACATCTGTGGCTGTCACTATTGATAATTACATCTGTGGCTGTCAATATTGATGCATATATACAGTATGTGGCTGTCACTATTGATGCATATATACAGTATGTGGCTGTCACTATTGATAATTACATCTGTGGCTGTCAGTATTGATAATTACATCTGTGGCTGTCAGTATTGATAATTACATCTGTGGCTGTCAGTATTGACAATTACATCAGTGGCTGTCAGTATTGATAATTACATCTGTGGCTGTCAGTATTGATAATTACATCAGTGGCTGTCAGTATTGATAATTACATCTTTGGCTGTCAGTATTGATGCATATATATGTGGCTGTCACTATTGATAATTACATCTGTGGCTGTCACTATTGATAATTATATCTGTGGCTGTCAGTATTGATGCCTACATCTGTGGCTGTCAGTATTGATAATTACATCAGTGGCTGTCAGTATTGATAATTACATCTGTGGCTGTCAATATTGATGCATATATATGTGGCTGTCAGTATTGATAATTAAATCTGTGGCTGTCAGTATTGATGCCTACATCTGTGGCTGTCAGTATTGATGCCTACATCTGTGGCTGTTAGTATTGATAATTACATATGTGGCTGTCACTATTGATAATTACAGTATGTGGCTGTCAATATTGATAATTACATCTGTGGCTGTCAATATTGATGCATATATATGTGGCTGTCACTATTGATAATTAAATCTGTGGCTGTCAGTATTGATGCCTACATCTGTGGCTGTCAGTATTGATGCCTACATCTGTGGCTGTCAGTATTGATGCCTACATCTGTGGCTGTCAGTATTGATAATTACATCTGTGGCTGTCAGTATTGATGCCTACATCTGTGGCTGTCAGTATTGATGCCTACATCTGTGGCTGTCAGTATTGATGCATATAAACAGTAAGTGGCTGTCAGTATTGATAATTACATCTGTGGCTGTCACTATTGATAATTACATCTGTGGCTGTCAGTATTGATGCATATATACAGTATGTGGCTGTCACTATTGATAATTACATCTGTGGCTGTCACTATTGATAATTACATCTGTGGCTGTCACTATTGATAATTACATCTGTGGCTGTCAGTATTGATGCATATATACAGTATGTGGCTGTCACTATTGATAATTACATCTGTGGCTGTCAGTATTGATAATTACATCTGTGGCTGTCAGTATTGATAATTACATCTGTGGCTGTCACTATTGATAATTACATCTGTGGCTGTCAGTATTGATAATTACATCTGTGGCTGTCAGTATTGATAATTACATCTGTGGCTGTCAGTATTGATGCATATATATGTGGCTGTCACTATTGATAATTACATCTGTGGCTGTCAGTATTGATAATTACATCTGTGGCTGTCACTATTGATAATTACATCTGTGGCTGTCATATTGATGGCTGTCAGTATTGATAATTACATCTGTGGCTGTCAGTATTGATGCCTAATCTGTGGCTGTCAGTATTGATGCCTATCTGTGGCTGTCAGTATTGATAATTACATCTGTGGCTGATAGTATTGATGCCTACATCTGTGGCTGTCAGTATTGATGCCTACATCTGTGGCTGTCAGTATTGATAATTACATCTGTGGCTGTCAGTATTGATAATTACATCTGTGGCTGATAGTATTGATGCCTACATCTGTGGCTGTCAGTATTGATGACTACATCTGTGGCTGTCAGTATTGATAATTACATCTGTGGCTGATAGTATTGATGCCTACATCTGTGGCTGTCAGTATTGATGCCTACATCTGTGGCTGTCAGTATTGATAATTACATCTGTGGCTGTCAGTATTGATAATTACATCTGTGGCTGTCAGTATTGATGCCTACATCTGTGGCTGTCAGTATTAATGCATACATACGTGGCTGTCAGTATTGATAATTACATATGTGGCTGTCAGTATTGATAATTACATCTGTGGCTGTCAGTATTGATGACTACATCTGTGACTGTCAGTATTGATAATTACATCTGTGGCTGTCAGTATTGATAATTCCATCAGTGGTTGTCAGTATTGATAATTACATCTGTGGCTGTCAGTATTGATGCATATATCTGTGGCTGTCACTATTGATAATTACATCTGTGGCTGTCAGTATTGATGCATATATACAGTATGTGGCTGTCACTATTGATAATTACATCTGTGTCTGTCAGTATTGATAATTACATCTGTGGCTGTCAGTATTGATAATTACATATGTGGCTGTCAGTATTGATGCCTACATCTGTGGCTGTCAGTATTGATGCCTACATCTGTGGCTGTCAGTATTAATACATACATACGTGGCTGTCAGTATTGATGCATATATATGTGGCTGTCACTATTGATAATTACATCTGTGGCTGTCACTATTGATAATTACAGTATGTGGCTGTCACTATTGATAATTACATCTGTGGCTGTCAGTATTGATGCCTACATCTGTGGCTGTCAGTATTGATAATTACATCAGTGGCTGTCAGTATTGATAATTACATCTGTGGCTGTCAGTATTGATAATTACATCTGTGGCTGTCAGTATTGATAATTACATCTGTGGCTGTCAGTATTGATAATTACATCTGTGGCTGTCAGTATTGATAATTACATCTGTGGCTGTCAGTATTGATAATTACATCTGTGGCTGTCAGTATTGATGCATATATATGTGGCTGTCACTATTGATAATTACATCTGTGGCTGTCAGTATTGATAATATATAATTACATCTGTGGCTGTCAGTATTGATAATTACATCAGTGGCTGTCAGCATTGATAATTACATCTGTGGCTGTTAGTATTGATAATTACATCTGTGGCTGTCAGTATTGATAATTACATCTGTGGCTGTCACTATTGATAATTACATCTGTATTGTATAATTACATCTGTGGCTGTCAGTATTGATAATTATGTGGCTGTGATAATTACATCTGTGCTTACATCTGTGGTTGTCAGTATTGATGCATATATACAGTATGTGGCTGTCACTATTGATAATTACATCTGTGGCTGTCAGTATTGATGCATATATATGTGGCTGTCACTATTGATAATTACATCTGTGGCTGTCACTATTGATAATTACATCTGTGGCTGTCACTATTGATAATTACATCTGTGGCTGTCAGTATTGATGCCTACATCTGTGGCTGTCAGTATTGATGCATATATACATCTGTGGCTGTCACTATTGATAATTACATCTGTGGCTGTCAGTATTGATAATTACATCTGTGGCTGTCAGTATTGATAATTACATCAGTGGTTGTCAGTATTGATAATTACATCTGTGGCTGTCACTATTGATAATTACATCTGTGGCTGTCAGTATTGATGCATATATATGTGGCTGTGACTATTGATAATTACATCTGTGGCTGTCACTATTGATAATTACAGTATGTGGCTGTCACTATTGATAATTACATCTGTGGCTGTCAGTATTGATGCCTACATCTGTGGCTGTCAGTATTGATAATTACATCTGTGGCTGTCAGTATTGATAATTACATATGTGGCTGTCACTATTGATAATTACAGTATGTGGCTGTCAATATTGATAATTACATCTGTGGCTGTCAATATTGATGACTACATCTGTGGCTGTCACTATTGATAATTAAATCTGTGGCTGTCAGTATTGATGCCTACATCTGTGGCTGTCAGTATTGATGCCTACATCTGTGGCTGTTAGTATTGATAATTACATATGTGGCTGTCACTATTGATAATTACAGTATGTGGCTGTCAATATTGATAATTACATCTGTGGCTGTCAATATTGATGCATATATATGTGGCTGTCACTATTGATAATTAAATCTGTGGCTGTCAGTATTGATGCATACATCAGTATTGATGCCTACATCTGTGGCTGTCAGTATTGATAATTACATCTGTGGCTGTCAGTATTGATAATTACATCTGTGGCTGTCAGTATTGATAATTACATCTGTGGCTGTCAGTATTGATGCCTACATCTGTGGCCGTCAGTATCGATAATTACATCAGTGGCTGTCAGTATTGATAATTACATCTGTGGCTGTTAGTATTGATAATTACATCTGTCGCTGTCACTATTGATAATTACAGTATGTGGCTGTCACTATTGATAATTACATCTGTGGCTGTCAGTATTAATAATTACATCTGTGACTGTCAGTATTGATAATTACATCTGTGGCTGTCAGTATTGATGCATATATATGTGGCTGTCACTATTGATAATTACATCTGTGGCTGTCAGTATTGATGCCTACATCTGTGGCTGTCAGTATTGATAATTACATCTGTGGCTGTCAGTATTGATAATTACATCAGTGGCTGTCAGCATTGATAATTACATCTGTGGCTGTTAGTATTGATAATTACATCTGTGGCTGTCACTATTGATAATTACAGTATGTGGCTGTCACTATTGATAATTACATCTGTGGCTGTCAGTATTGATAATTACATCTGTGGCTGTCAGTATTGATGCATATATATGTGGCTGCCACTATTGATAATTACATCTGTGGCTGTCAGTATTGATAATTACATCTGTGGCTGTCAGTATTGATGCATATATACAGTAGGTGGCTGTCACTATTGATAATTACATCTGTGGCTGTCAGTATTTATGCATATATATGTGGCTGTCACTATTGATAATTACATATGTGGCTGTCAGTATTGATGCCTACATCTGTGGCTGTCAGTATTGATGCCTACATCTGTGGCTGTCAGTATTGATAATTACATCTGTGGCTGATAGTATTGATGCCTACATCTGTGGCTGTCAGTATTGATGCCTACATCTGTGGCTGTCAGTATTGATAATTACATCTGTGGCTGTCAGTATTGATAATTACATCTGTGGCTGTCAGTATTGATGCCTACATCTGTGGCTGTCAGTATTGATAATTACATCTGTGGCTGTCACTATTGATAATTACAGTCTGTGGCTGTCAGTATTGATGCCTACATCTGTGGCTGTCAGTATTGATGCCTATTCTGTGGCTGTCAGTATTAATGCATACATACGTGGCTGTCAGTATTGATAATTACATCTGTCAGTATTGATAATTACATCTGTGGCTGTCAGTATTGATGATTACATCTGTGGCTGT
This sequence comes from Oncorhynchus keta, assembly GCF_023373465.1. Lineage (NCBI taxonomy): Eukaryota > Metazoa > Chordata > Actinopteri > Salmoniformes > Salmonidae > Oncorhynchus > Oncorhynchus keta. The sequence continues at coordinate 34,665,551 of NC_068452.1, read as the reverse complement.
CAGCATTGATAATTACATCTGTGGCTGTCAGTATTGATAATTCCATCAGTGGTTGTCAGTATTGATAATTACATCTGTGGCTGTCAGTATTGATGCATATATACATCTGTGGCTGTCACTATTGATAATTACATCTGTGGCTGTCAGTATTGATAATTACATATGTGGCTGTCACTATTGATATCTGTGTCTGTCAGTATTGATAATTACATCTGTGGCTGTCAGTATTGATAATTACATCTGTGGCTGTCAGTATTGATGCCTACATCTGTGGCTGTTGATGCCTATCTGTGGCTGTAATTACATACATACGTGGCTGTCAGTATTGATGCATATATATGTGGCTGTGACTATTGATAATTACATCTGTGGCTGTCACTATTGATAATTACAGTATGTGGCTGTCACTATTGATAATTACATCTGTGGCTGTCAGTATTGATGCCTACATCTGTGGCTGTCAGTATCGATAATTACATCAGTGGCTGTCAGTATTGATAATTACATCTGTGGCTGTTAGTATTGATAATTACATCTGTGGCTGTCACTATTGATAATTACAGTATGTGGCTGTCACTATTGATAATTACATCTGTGGCTGTCAGTATTAATAATTACATCTGTGGCTGTCAGTATTGATAATTACATCTGTGGCTGTCAGTATTGATGCCTGGGCTGTCAGTATTGATGCATGTCACTATTGATAATTACAGTATGTGGCTGTCACTATTGATAATTACATCTATGGCTGTCAGTATTAATAATTACATCTGTGGCTGTCAGTATTGATAATTACATCTGTGGCTGTCAGTATTGATGCATATATATGTGGCTGTCAGTATTGATGCCTACATCTGTGGCTGTCAGTATTGATAATTACATCTGTGGCTGTCAGTATTGATAATTACATCTGTGGCTGTCAGTATTGATGCCTACATCTGTGGCCGTCAGTATCGATAATTACATCAGTGGCTGTCAGTATTGATAATTACATCTGTGGCTGTTAGTATTGATAATTACATCTGTGGCTGTCACTATTGATAATTACAGTATGTGGCTGTCACTATCTGTCACTATTGATAATTACATATGTGGCTGTCAGTATTGATAATTACATCTGTGGCTGTCAGTATTGATAATTACATCTGTGGCTGTCATTGATGTATTGATCTGTGGCTGACAGTATTGATACATCTGTGGCTGTCAGTATTGATAATTACATCTGTGGCTGATAGTATTGATGCCTACATCTGTGGCTGTCAGTATTGATGCCTACATCTGTGGCTGTCAGTATTGATAATTACATCTGTGGCTGTCAGTATTGATAATTACATCTGTGGCTGTCAGTATTGATGCCTACATCTGTGGCTGTCATGCCTACATCTGTGGCTGTCAGTATTAATGCATACATACGTGGCTGTCAGTATTGATAATTACATATGTGGCTGTCAGTATTGATAATTACATCTGTGGCTGTCAGTATTGATGACTACATCTGTGACTGTCAGCATTGATAATTACATCTGTGGCTGTCAGTATTGATAATTCCATCAGTGGTTGTCAGTATTGATAATTACATCTGTGGCTGTCAGTATTGATGCATATATACAGTAGGTGGCTGTCACTATTGATAATTACATCTGTGGCTGTCAGTATTGATGCATATATACAGTATGTGGCTGTCACTATTAATAATTACATCTGTGTCTGTCAGTATTGATAATTACATCTGTGGCTGTCAGTATTGATAATTACATCTGTGGCTGTCAGTATTGATGCCTACATCTGTGGCTGTCAGTATTGATGCCTACATCTGTGGCTGTCAGTATTAATACATACATACGTGGCTGTCAGTATTGATGCATATATATGTGGCTGTGACTATTGATAATTACATCTGTGGCTGTCACTATTGATAATTACAGTATGTGGCTGTCACTATTGATAATTACATCTGTGGCTGTCAGTAATGATGCCTACATCTGTGGCTGTCAGTATCGATAATTACATCAGTGGCTGTCAGTATTGATAATTACATCTGTGGCTGTTAGTATTGATAATTACATCTGTGGCTGTCACTATTGATAATTGCAGTATGTGGCTGTCACTATTGATAATTACATCTGTGGTCAGTATTAATAATTACATCTGTGGCTGTCAGTATTGATAATTACATCTGTGGCTGTCAGTATTGATGCATATATATGTGGCTGTCACTATTGATAATTACATCTGTGGCTGTCAGTATTGATGCCTACATCTGTGGCTGTCAGTATTGATGCCTAAATCTGTGGCTGTCACTATTGATAATTACAGTATGTGGCTGTCACTATTGATAATTACATCTGTGGCTGTCAGTATTGATAATTACATCTGTGGCTGTCAGTATTGATGCATATATATGTGGCTGTCAGTATTGATGCCTACATCTGTGGCTGTCAGTATTGATAATTACATCTGTGGCTGTCAGTATTGATAATTACATCTGTGGCTGTCAGTATTGATGCCTACATCTGTGGCTGTCAGTATCGATAATTACATCAGTGGCTGTCAGTATTGATAATTACATCTGTGGCTGTTAGTATTGATAATTACATCTGTCGCTGTCACTATTGATAATTACATATGTGGCTGTCACTATTGATAATTACATCTGTGGCTGTCAGTATTAATATTGATAGTATTGATAATTACATCTGTGGCTGTCAGTATTGATGCATATATATGTGGCTGTCACTATTGATAATTACATCTGTGGCTGTCAGTATTGATGCCTGAGTATTGATAATACATCTGTGGCTGTCAGTATTGATAATTACATCAGTGGCTGTCAGCATTGATAATTACATCTGTGGCTGTTAGTATTGATAATTACATCTGTGGCTGTCACTATTGATAATTACAGTATGTGGCTGTCACTATTGATAATTACATCTGTGGCTGTCAGTATTGATAATTACATCTGTGGCTGTCAGTATTGATAATTACATCTGTGGCTGATAGTATTGATGACTACATCTGTGGCTGTCAGTATTGATAATTACATCTGTGGCTGATAGTATTGATGCCTACATCTGTGGCTGTCAGTATTGATGCCTACATCTGTGGCTGTCAGTATTGATAATTACATCTGTGGCTGTCAGTATTGATAATTACATCTGTGGCTGTCAGTATTGATGCCTACATCTGTGGCTGTCAGTATTGATGCCTACATCTGTGGCTGTCAGTATTAATGCATACATACGTGGCTGTCAGTATTGATAATTACATATGTGGCTGTCAGTATTGATAATTACATCTGTGGCTGTCAGTATTGATGACTACATCTGTGACTGTCAGCATTGATAATTACATCTGTGGCTGTCAGTATTGATAATTCCATCAGTGGTTGTCAGTATTGATAATTACATCTGTGGCTGTCAGTATTGATGCATATATACAGTATGGCTGTCACTATTGATAATTACATCTGTGGCTGTCAGTATTGATGCATATATACTGTCACTATTGATAATTACATCTGGCTGTCAGTATTGATAATTACATCTGTGGCTGTCAGTATTGATGCCTACATCTGTGGCTGTCAGTATTAATACATACATACGTGGCTGTCAGTATTGATGCATATATATGTGGCTGTGACTATTGATAATTACATCTGTGGCTGTCACTATTGATAATTACAGTATGTGGCTGTCACTATTGATAATTACATCTGTGGCTGTCAGTAATGATGCCTACATCTGTGGCTGTCAGTATCGATAATTACATCAGTGGCTGTCAGTATTGATAATTACATCTGTGGCTGTTAGTATTGATAATTACATCTGTGGCTGTCACTATTGATAATTGCAGTATGTGGCTGTCACTATTGATAATTACATCTGTGGCTGTCAGTATTAATAATTACATCTGTGGCTGTCAGTATTGATAATTACATCTGTGGCTGTCAGTATTGATGCATATATATGTGGCTGTCACTATTGATAATTACATCTGTGGCTGTCAGTATTGATGCCTACATCTGTGGCTGTCAGTATTGATGCCTACATCTGTGGCTGTCAGTATTGATAATTACATCAGTGGTTGTCAGTATTGATAATTACATCTGTGGCTGTCACTATTGATAATTACATCTGTGGCTGTCAGTATTGATGCATATATATGTGGCTGTGACTATTGATAATTACATCTGTGGCTGTCACTATTGATAATTACATCAGTGGCTGTCAGTATTGATAATTACATCTGTGGCTGTCAGTATTGATAATTACATCTGTGGCTGTCACTATTGATAATTACAGTATGTGGCTGTCACTATTGATAATTACATCTGTGGCTGTCAGTATTGATAATTACATCTGTGGCTGTCAGTATTGATAATTACATCTGTGGCTGTCAGTATTGATGCCTACATCTGTGGCTGTCAGTATTGATAATTACATCTGTGGCTGTCAGTATTGATAATTACATCAGTGGCTGTCAGCATTGATAATTACATCTGTGGCTGTCAGTATTGATAATTACATCACTATTGATAATTACAGTATGTGGCTGTCACTATTGTGGCTGTCAGTATTGATAATTACATCTGTGGCTGTCTGTCACTATTGATAATTACATCTGTGGCTGTCAGTATTGATAATTACATCTGTGGCTGTCAGTATTGATGCATATATACAGTAGGTGGCTGTCACTATTGATAATTACATCTGTGGCTGTCACATATTATGTGGCTGTCACTATTGATAATACATCTGTGGCTGTCACTATTGATAATTACATGCGTGGCTGTCACTATTGATAATTACATCTGTGGCTGTCAGTATTGATGCCTACATCTGTGGCTGTCAGTATTGATGCATATATACAGTATGTGGCTGTCACTATTGATAATTACATCTGTGGCTGTCAGTATTGATAATTACATCAGTGGCTGTCAGTATTGATAATTACATCTGTGGCTGTCAGTATTGATGCCTACATCTGTGGCTGTCAGTATTGATAATTACATCTGTGGCTGTCAGTATTGATAATTACATCAGTGGCTGTCAGTAATAATTACAAATGTGGCTGTCAGTATTGATGACTACAGCTGTGGCTGTCAGTATTGATATTGATGCCTACATCTGTGGCTGTCAGTATTGATAATTACATCAGTGGATGTCAGTATTGATAATTACATCTGTGGCTGTCAGTATTGATGACTACATCTGTGGCTGTCAGTATTGATGACTACATCTGTGGCTGTCAGTATTGATAATTACATCTGTGGCTGTCAGTATTGATGCCTATGTCTGTGTCTGTCAGTATTGATGACTACATCTGTGGCTGTCAGTATTGATGCCTACATCTGTGGCTGTCAGTATTGATAATTACATCTGAGGCTGTCAGTATTGATGCCTACGTTTGTGTCTGTCAGTATTGATGACTACATCTGTGGCTGTCAGTATTGATGCCTACATATGTGGCTGTCAGTATTAATGCCTACATCTGTGGCTGTCACTATTGATAATTACATCTGTGGCTGTCAGTATATATGCCTACATCTGTGGCTGTCAGTATCGATAATTACATCAGTGGCTGTCAGTATTGGTAATTACATCTGTGGCTGTTAGTATTGATAATTACATCTGTGGCTGTCACTATTGATAATTACAGTATGTGGCTGTCACTATTGATAATTACATCTGTGGCTGTCAGTATTGATAATTACATCTGTGGCTGTCAGTATTGATGCATATATATGTGGCTGTCACTATTGATAATTACATCTGTGGCTGTCAGTATTGATGCCTACATCTGTGGCTGTCAGTATTGATAATTACATCTGTGGCTGTCAGTATTGATAATTACATCAGTGGCTGTCAGCATTGATCATTACATCTGTGGCTGTTAGTATTGATAATTACATCTGTGGCTGTCAATATTGATAATTACAGTATGTGGCTGTCACTATTGATAATTACATCTGTGGCTGTCAGTATTGATAATTACATCTGTGGCTGTCAGTATTGATGCATATATATGTGGCTGTCACTATTGATAATTACATCTGTGGCTGTCAGTATTGATAATTACATCTGTGGCTGTCAGTATTGATGCATATATACAGTAGGTGGCTGTCACTATTGATAATTACATCTGTGGCTGTCAGTATTGATGCATATATATGTGGCTGTCACTATTGATAATTACATCTGTGGCTGTCACTATTGATAATTACATCCTTGGCTGTCACTATTGATAATTACATCTGTGGCTGTCAGTATTGATGCCTACATCTGTGGCTGTCAGTATTGATGCATATATACAGTATGTGGCTGTCACTATTGATAATTACATCTGTGGCTGTCAGTATTGATAATTACATCAGTGGCTGTCAGTATTGATAATTACATCTGTGGCTGTCAGTATTGATGCCTACATCTGTGGCTGTCAGTATTGATAATTACATCTGTGGCTGTCAGTATTGATAATTACATCAGTGGCTGTCAGTATTGATAATTACATATGTAGCTGTCAGTATTGATGACTACAGCTGTGGCTGTCAGTATTGATAATTACATCAGTGGCTGTCAGTATTGATGCCTACATCTGTGGCTGTCAGTATTGATAATTACATCAGTGGATGTCAGTATTGATAATTACATCTGTGGCTGTCAGTATTGATGACTACATCTGTGGCTGTCAGTATTGATGACTACATCTGTGGCTGTCAGTATTGATAATTACATCTGTGGCTGTCAGTATTGATGCCTATGTCTGTGTCTGTCAGTATTGATGACTACATCTGTGGCTGTCAATATTGATGCCTACATCTGTGGCTGTCAGTATTGATAATTACATCTGAGGCTGTCAGTATTGATGCCTACGTTTGTGTCTGTCAGTATTGATGACTACATCTGTGGCTGTCAGTATTGATGCCTACATATGTGGCTGTCAGTATTAATGCCTACATCTGTGGCTGTCAGTATTGATGACTACATCTGTGGCTGTCACTATTGATAATTACATATGTGGCTGTCAGTGTTGATAATTACATCTGTAGCTGTCAGTATTGATAAATACACCTGTGGCTGTCAGTATTGATAATTACATCTGTGGCTGTCAGTATTGATAATTACATCTGTGGCTGTCAGTATTGATGACTACATCTGTGGCTGTCAGTATTGATGATGTGACCGATGACTAGCATGGTCAGGTTCAGGGTCAGGTCATCCCAGCATGATCATGGTCATGCTGCGTCACACAGGTCCACCCATTCAACAGGTCTTTCCAGACTAGTGTGAGATATACTTTATTATGTAGAGACAGAGAGAGCTAGTCATTGATTCTCAGCATGACCAATGCTGTCGGAGATGTGTGTGTGTAGACTGTCAATGACTGGCCATCTTTCTCTCTCTGTGAGTCAGAGGGTTCATACAGACAGATAGGGCTGGGCAGCGCCTGGCTAATGCTACTCGGCAGACACAGTGTTCATACAGACAGACAGGGCTGGGCAGCGCCTGGCTAATGCTACTCGGCAGACACAGTGTTCATACAGACAGACAGGGCTGGGCAGCGCCTGGCTAATGCTACTCGGCAGACACAGGGTTCATACAGACAGATAGGGTTGGGCAGTGCCTGGCTAATGCTACTCGGCAGACACAGGATTCATACAGACAGACAGGGCTGGGCAGCGCCTGGCTAATGCTACTCGGCAGACACAGGGTTCATACAGACAGACAGGGTTGGGCAGCGCCTGGCTAATGCTACTCGGCAGACACAGGGTTCATACAGACAGACAGGGCTGGGCAGCGCCTGGCTAATGCTACTCGGCAGACACAGGGTTCATATAGACAGACAGGGCTGGGCAGCGCCTGGCTAATGCTACTCGGCAGACACAGGGTTGATACAGACAGATAGGGCTGGGCAGCGCCTGGCTAATGCTTCTCGGCACACACAGGGTTAATACTAAATGGCACACTATTCCTTTCACTATATAGTACACTACTTTTGACCTGAGCCCTATGGTCCTGGTAGAAAGAAGTGCACTATAGAAGGAATAGGGTGCCATGTGGGACGTAAACACAATCCCTGAGTAACAGGAGCCAAATGACTGACGTTACAGAGAGACAGGAGGTTAGTGAGTACTGTGCTGTCAGGCCATCAAGGCTGTCTGTCATCACTGCCCAGGAACACACACACAATAGACAGATATACAATGTTCCTAGAGACCATCAAATAGAAGGTCAATACACAAACAAAGAAAGCTTACCAAGACAGAGGGTTGAACACACAGATACACATCACAGGCACGGATGGACGGACAAATACACACACAAAACACACAAGTGCATGCGCACACACACACAAACATATACACATTACTGCACATTCACACAGAGAAAGCCCACAGCCAGATAGCTGTCACGGCAGGGGGGAGAGACTGAGATCCATCTGATAGAACTCTACAGGACCACATGAAAATTTAGCTTCTGATAGGAAACAACACACTTCTTATAGCTTGATAACAGCAGGTCATTGTCAAGAGCTGCTTGAGACCCATAAAAAGCCTCTGACAGTCTGACTAATGTCTCTTAACAGCAGGTCAATGTCAAGAGCTGCTTGAGACCCATAAAATGTCTCTGACAGTCTGACTAATGTCTCTTAACAGCAGGTCAATGTCAAGAGCTGCTTGAGACCCATAAAATGCCTCTGACAGTCTGACTAATGTCTCTTAACAGCAGGTCAATATCAAGAGCTGCTTGAGACCCATAAAATGCCTCTGACAGTCTGACTAATGTCTCTTAACAGCAGGTCAATGTCAAGAGCTGCTTGAGACCCATAAAATGCCTCTGACAGTCTGACTAATGTCTCTTAACAGCAGGTCAATATCAAGAGCTGCTTGAGACCCATAAAATGCCTCTGACAGTCTGACTAATGTCTCTTAACAGCAGGTCAATGTCAAGAGCTGCTTGAGACCCATAAAATGCCTCTGACAGTCTGACTAATGTCTCTTAACAGCAGGTCAATGTCAAGAGCTGCTTGAGACCCATAAAATGCCTCTGACAGTCTGACTAATGTCTCTTAACAGAAGGTCAATATCAAGAGCTGCTTGAGACCCATAAAATGCCTCTGACAGTCTGACTAATGTCTCTTAACAGCAGGTCAATGTCAAGAGCTGCTTGAGACCCATAAAATGCCTCTGACAGTCTGACTAATGTCTCTTAACAGCAGGTCAATGTCAAGAGCTGCTTGAGACCCATAAAATGCCTCTGACAGTCTGACTAATGTCTCTTAACAGCAGGTCAATGTCAAGAGCTGCTTGAGACCCATAAAATGCCTCTGACAGTCTGACTAATGTCTCTTAACAGCAGGTCAATGTCAAGAGCTGCTTGAGACCCATAAAATGCCTCTGACAGTCTGACTAATGTCTCTTAACAGCAGGTCAATATCAAGAGCTGCTTGAGACCCATAAAATGCCTCTGACAGTCTGACTAATGTCTCTTAACAGCAGGTCAATGTCAAGAGCTGCTTGAGACCCATAAAATGCCTCTGACAGTCTGACTAATGTCTCTTAACAGCAGGTCAATGTCAAGAGTTGCTTGAGACCCATAAAATGCCTCTGACAGTCTGACTAATGTCTCTTAACAGCAGGTCAATATCAAGAGCTGCTTGAGACCCATAAAATGCCTCTGACAGTCTGACTAATGTCTCTTAACAGCAGGTCAATGTCAAGAGCTGCTTGAGACCCATAAAATGCCTCTGACAGTCTGACTAATGTCTCTTAACAGCAGGTCAATGTCAAGAGCTGCTTGAGACCCATAAAATGCCTCTGACAGTCTGACTAATGTCTCTTAACAGCAGGTCAATGTCAAGAGCTGCTTGAGACCCATAAAATGCCTCTGACAGTCTGACTAATGTCTCTTAACAGCAGGTCAATGTCAAGAGCTGCTTGAGACCCATAAAATGTCTCTGACAGTCTGACTAATGTCTCTTAACAACAGACCAGGGAAGACGTGTTGCATTAGGGCACTTTGAATGTGTATTCCATTATCTCTGAGGCATATGTTGCTACTACATAAAACAAATGAATCATATCGTGTTGGTTTGGAAACTTCCATCTGGCAAAATCAACAGACTATTTGCATCAGAATTTAATACATTTGGTGTTTCATCTTGGCTCTGAAAGTGAATTCATTAAAATGATTGCATTTTAGTAAAACCACGATAAGAACATCTGCTATACTGTAGGCAAAGTCTAATTCATATTAAACAGTAAACACAAGATAAATATACTTTAGAAACCCATCATTTCACCCACTTTATTTGGGAACATGACTTGCTTGATGCTCGTTGGACTGCCAAGGCAGGCCAGTCTGGTAGAGACACCCAGTTCAATCAACCACAGAGAGGGTTTCACCAAAATAGTTTACACAGTGTTTTATGGACAAGTGTGGTTTGACGTCAATATCCACAAACAATATATCTGCAAGAGGAACAGTTGCAAGGGGGGGTCAATTTAAACACATTGAACCCAGCATTGACATAGTACAGAGTAAACCATCTGTAATGCATCCAGTCTCTGAGGTCTCTTCTGCTGGGACCATACAGGGCTCTCTAGGGCTGGACCAGACAGTACTGCTCATACTCCAACCAGCAGCACAGTGAGCACTGGAGAGGACAGAGGGGGGCAGTAGTGAGCAGACACAGCTGGACAGGTCTATATGGGACTGATCATCATCACTGATTTTACCAAACCCACAACATTACAGTAATCTACTATGAGTAGGTTTGCAGAGGGAGGGTAACTCAGTAAACTACCAGAATTTTGGATCACGGATTTTATGTAATTCATCACAAGACATCAAGTGGCCTTTTTGGGTACTTCAGATTATTACAGGAGTCTAATTATGTCTGGTCCTCTGTGTGATCAATTAAATACCTACAATCATAAAATAAGCTTGAATGCCATTGGCAACATGAAATATATTTTAATTTATTTTACTATGTCAATATGTCTTTGTTGTAAATGATTTTAGCACCCCCCCCCCAAAAAAGAGTTCATAATTGAACAGTTGTATAGTTAATGCCAGTGTTGATTGTTAAATGCCATCATTAATTAAGCTATTTTCTCTTGAACCACATGGTCTGTCTACTAGAAACGCATGGACAATATGGACACAGGTAAAAACTATTTAGACTATATACAGTATGAAAGTTATTAAGTATAAATGACCAAAGTTACAATCGATTGCCATATATTTTCTGTTAATTACCAAAACCACCAGTAGCTTTGCAACCTTAACTACGAGACACTCCATGTTCTCACCATAGGGAACGTGTCAACCGCACACGGACACCATTCCTCACCCCTCTGGAATAAGGAATACTCTCTCTTCCACTCCAACAGAGTGCTGGATGAGCAGGTTCCCTGTATATAACCAGCCCACCTGTCAGTCAGCACGCTGGGTGAGAGAGAGGACGTCTGTTACAGGCAGCAGGACGGGAGCTCTCTCTCAGGCAGAGAGAGGCAGAGACAGACAAAGAGAGAGAGAGAGAGAGAGAGAGAGAGAGAGAGAGAGAGAGAGAGAGAGAGAGAGAGAGAGAGAGAGAGAGGGAGAGAGAGAGAGAGAGACTAAACTAAAACCCAAACGGCTGGTGTTGTTCTACTCATGTGTTGAAGTGAGTAGCAGGGTTCTCTGGTCCATACCAGGGGAACATAGTGTAGGCCTGCACAGTGTTATTAGTGAGAACAATGTGATGACGGTATCACGCTGTCTGTCTGGTTAACGGATACAGAACATCTCAACTAGGCTGATAACATACTCTTCCATGGTTCTGTAGGCTACATTAACAGGGTGACTCAATCCAAACCAAACAAAGTGGGGCTCTACTGTTGTTCTTCCACTGTAATGATCATGCTACTTAAAAATAGAAATAGTCTAGATACACTTACACTAAATGTACTTAGCCCTCAGAAAATGTACTGGAGCAACCCTGCTTTCAGAGAAAATTTCAGTGTGTATGTAGGCTACACACACGCACATACACGCGCGCACGCACGCACGCACGCACGCACGCACGCACGCACGCACACACACACACACACACACACACACACACACACACACACACACACACACACACACACACACAGGAAAAATACTCACCATAATCGTGCTCTCAACATGCACCAATGATGCATTTCGGCTATGCTAATGTTATATTAATGAATGAACCAAGAACCCAGAATCTCCTCTAATCAATAATAATGAATAGTGGTTCAGCCTACAGCCCCATCACTCAGAACCATCTCATTTAAATGGTTTATACACACATGCTGTCCTTTCACACTCACATGCAAACATTTGCATAACACACACAAGGCTGGCTGTAACATATGCTCTCACTCACTCACTCACTCACTCACTCACTCACTCACTCACTCACTCACTCACTCACTCACTCACTCACACACACACACACACACATACAGAACACACACAGGCGCAGAACATCTCAGTCGCACAGAGTGAGTGCCCTAAGCCATGCGGTTCCATCTGCTTAGAATGCGTTTGAGCTCCTCTCTACCAAAGCCCCATCCCTTCCCTCTTCTGTCTCTAACACACACAGTCCCCATTCAGTAAAGATCTTTACTTTAGTGAAATGAAGGACGCTGGAGTACAATGTGTTCATCATAGAGCAACACACTCTCATAGGACTGGCCATGCCTCTGAGTGGTGCACTCTGAAACACTCATTTTATCATCTTCTATCTGCTACAGACACCTGGAATGGAATGGCCTTATTATGATTGACAACCTTTGATTGGCAGTTTTATTTTAAGAATGATTTTTTAAAAAGAGCAAATTCCATTGAATCAAACTTGTGAGAAGAGTGGTCTGGTAGGAGCACAGCCTAGGTGTCTAAACGTGTGTCACAAAGCATGGTGGAATGTGATGCTATGTAGTGAATGTCTGTTTATTAGTGGTTATAGCAGTCAAGGTGGGAATGCCTCGTGGCTGTGGAGGCAGTACACACAAACACCTTGAGAACACACCTGACACACCCATCTCAGCTGAGCACAAGTCTATTCATGCAACACAATGACTGGTTCTGTTTGGTCGTAAACAAACAGGGACAAATCAATGCAAAATGTGAAGGAGGACATGAACAAATAGGAAGAACAGGGAGAGCTGACAAAATGTGCTTCTAAGAAACAGAGTTTGAGTTTTGTCGATGGCAAATGTTGACTAGAATAGGTTGCGCAGCGTTCTTTATCCCGGGCTGCACGAGTGCAGGAGGAAGAGTGAGAGGAAAGAACTGAACAATGTGGCTCGCATACAAGTGAGGGCTCTGGGAGTGTGGTGTCAGGAAAACAACCTCTCACTCAACGTCAACAAAAAAGGAGATGATTGTGGTCTTCAGTTGAGAGCATCCTGTCGGGCTGTATCACCGCCTGGTGAGGCAACTGCACCACAACCGCCCTTCGGGGGCAAACTACCTGCCCTCCAGGACACCTACAGCACCCGATGTCACAGGAAGGCTAAAAAGATCATATCAAATCAAATCAAATTTATTTATATAGCCCTTCTTACATCAGCTGATATCTCAAAGTGCTGTACAGAAACCCAGCCTAAAACCCCAAACAGCAAGCAATGCAGGTGTAGAAGCACGGTGGCTAGGAAAAACTCCCTAGAAAGGCCAAAACCTACAGAAGAAACTTAGAGAGGAACCAGGCTATGAGGGGTGGCCAGTCCTCTTCTGGCTGTGCCGAGTGGAGATTATAACAGAACATGGCCAAGATGTTCAAATGTTCATAAATGACCAGCATGGTCAAATTATAATAATCACAGTAGTTGTCAAGGGTGCAACAAGTCAGCACTTCAGGAGTAAATGTCAGTTGGCTTTTCATAGCCGATCATTAAGAGTATCTCTACCGCTCCTACTGTCTCTAGAGAGTTGAAAATAGCAGGTCTGGGACAGGTAGCACGTCCGGACAACAACCACCCGTGCCACTGCCTGTTCACTCCGCTATCATCCAGAAGGCGAGGTCAGTACAGGTGCATCAAAGCTGAGACCAAGAAACTGAAAAACAGCAATCAGACTGTTAAACAGCCATCACTAGCACAGAGAGGCTGCAGCCTACATACACATACTTGAAATCATTGGCCACTTCAATAAATTGAACACTATTCACTTTAAATAATGTTTACATATCTTGCATATACTGTATTCTATACCATCTACTGTATCTCAGTCTATGCCGCTCTGACATTGCCCGTCCATATATTTATATATTCTTAATTCCTTTACTTAAATTTGTGTGAATTGGGTATTTGTTGTGAAATTGTTAGATATTACTTGTTAGATATTGCTGCACATTTCTCTACACCGGCAATAACATCTGCTAAACACGTGTAAGTGACAAATAAAATTGGATTTGATTTGAGAATGATGAGGCTGCTGATTCTACTGACAAAAACTACAATTTTCAATAGTCTGCAGCCTTCTCTCCCTCTCCTCTTCTCTGTTTCTCTCCCCCACCCCATGTCGTTCTGTCTCTCCCCCCACTTTCTCTCTCTCCCCCACCCCATGTCGTTCTCTCCCCCCCATCTCTCTGTCTCTCTCTCCCCCACACCCTGTCGTTCTCTCTGTCTCTCTGTCTCTCTGTCTCTCTCATTATTTTGTGAGCTCTCCTTCTGTCTCTCTTGGCAATCGATGTTTGGACCAAAGTCAATGGTAAACTATTCAACAAGGTCCTCTTAACACACTAACAGAGGCAATTAAAATGAGAAAATTCCCTACAGAAAAGTATGAAGAAGAATTATCTGTAAAATGTCCAACAAAGTGCTGGTCAGTAGCAGAAACGGCTAACCTTCAATGTAGAGCTTGGACTGTCTGTCATCCTCAGCTCTGATGGAACAACGTGTCTACTTTTGAAAGTCATCCAACACAAAGACATATAGAGTCTCAGAGTCTCCCTCGATGAAATCAATTACATTTTCTCATTACCCAGGCAACAACAATTTATTCATGGTCGTCTGATGGGATTGAACACATTCAGTGAGACGAGATGGAGAGAGATGGGGGAAGAGAAGAGAGAGAGAGATGGAGAAATAGAGCGAGACAGAGACATAGAGAGAGAGACAGCATGACAGAGAGTTATTTCATCAAGCTGTGACCTCTGATGTAGAACACTGCATGTCACTTCATTCTGCCAAAGAGAGACTTTTCTCCACTGATTGTGTGACTTCCTTCTCACCCTCCTCTTGTGTTTTTGCCTCCCATATTTTCCCTTTCGTTCCAATTATTTTTATCTGGACACATTGTCCACAACAAGACTGATTATAAACACCTTAAATGTGTCCAACGAACAAGGGTTTATGGGGGGCCCACCTGTGGTTGGGGATACTCTGGTATATACTGTTCATGTACTAGTTCCATTTCCAGGTTCAGCATTGTAGATGGTTTCATTTGGACAACGATGAGTAGTTGTTTGTGTGTTTTCCCAGGGAAATCTTCACATGCTGGATCAATATCTCTGGGATCACTTATACCAACAAATGAGTCTGTTGCAGAGCTGGGTCGGTCTGGCTGTGCAACGATGTGGTCTGTCAGCAGCTGTCCTGATAAACCATCTTCTGCTTCTGTCTGTTTGATTTCTGAGCCTTCGCAGCAGCATGTTACAGTACATGTGTTGAATGCTAAAATGTCACTCAGTCAGAAAGTCATTAGAAAACCCCTCAATACTGCCAACGGCCAAATGTTTTATTACTGATACAAGAGAATCAAACTCAAGAGAGCATATTTCATCAACTTGTATTTGAAGATTTTTGGTGCTAGAATACAAATAATACATCTATCCCGGACAGCAATATAACATTTAATAAAAACAAGTCCCATGTGTCATAGTACAGTAGATCTTAATGATTTGTTATTCAACTCAGTGTTTAAGATATCTGAAAAACAAAAAGCATCATCCCTGGTTATTATGCAGTGGCTTCCAGCATGTCATGGAATGGTGTTTAACACAGAGGAGGGTATGAAGAGAGGAGGGCTGGGGTTTGGGACACTCTGGCTGATCAGGAACAGGGATTATGTAGTGGCTTCCAGCATGTCATGGAATGGTATTTAACACAGAGGAGGGTATGAAGAGAGGAGGGCTGGGGTTTGGGACACTCTGGCTGATCAGGAACAGGGATTATGCAGTGGCTTCCAGCATGTCATGGAATGGTGTTTAACACAGAGGAGGGTATGAAGAGAGGAGGGCTGGGGTTTGGGACACTCTGGCTGATCAGGAACAGGGATTATGTAGTGGCTTCCAGCATGTCATGGAATGGTATTTAACACAGAGGAGGGTATGAAGAGAGGAGGGCTGGGGTTTGGGACACTCTGGCTGATCAGGAACAGGGATTATGTAGTAGGGCCAGGTGGCCTCAGACACTTGAACTGCACTTCTGATGAGGAAATAAATATCCCTCTTTTTGAAGTACCCTAAATCAAACATCCTTAATTAAGATGAAATCCCCCCCATCTCACACTAGATCAGCCCCCAGTTATAAAGCTGTGGATTCCGCCTCTCGATTTCTCTCTTCCCTGTCGCTCTCTCTCTCGCTCGCATGCACGCACGCACACCACATACACACACACAGTTTATCCCTCATATCCAGCATTGACTGGTTAATATGGATGCATCCATAAATTAAAGGTAGTCATATGATCATATTCCTCTCTGGTTATCAGTCTCTGTGGATTAACATGAGAAGTGGCTCTCCAGGAAACAACACAGCTCTTTGCCATTTCGATAGTTCGGTACTATTCAGGGATGGATTTAACAATCAAATTTCAGTGGTATTAGTGGTATTTCAGTGGTATTAGTGGTATTTCAGTGGTATTAGTGGTATTTCAGTGGTATTAGTGGTATTTCAGTGGTATTAGGCCAAAGTGTTTTGTCTGTCCCTGACCACCAATGTCAATGTCATTATCACCTCTGATTTTCCACCGCCAATCACATCAAACTCATCAGCGTCTACAAGAGTTCTTTTGACCAATCGGGTGTCTCCAGCTGCCTTCTTGGAACTAGCCCCTGAACAATCGCATCATTGTCACGGCCCACTGTAGTAGTGCCTCTGTCCAATCTCATCAACTTCATAGTAATCTATGCTGACAGGCTAACAAAGCCTGGGGGAAACCAGCACAGGGGGAGGGATTTTGAAATCACGTACCTTCCAAGTTCCACACACATACTACCAAACACGCATGTGCATGACCACCAAGACTGCTGCCATTTTTATCATGCTTTCATCACCTACTACTTCAGCGCTCCCACAGCTGTCACATCCAAGCAGGCGGCCAGAACATAATGGCTGCTGTGTTTCTTTGTAGGGACAGCCAGGGGACAACCTGCATTTCCCATATGCTGTCATGTCACTGTCACCCTGTCACTGACCCTTTATCTGGGGTGGCATCAAAGTCTCCTTCAAGCCCTCCACCTCTGCCATGGGTCGTTCCATTTGATCAAATAGAATGACCCCCCTGCTTTCTGTCCAGTCCCTTCTCCTGCATGACACCAAAACCCAACCTCAGTCCTGCCTCCTGAGTATTCAGTGGCAAATTTTAGCATGTAAATATTGGGGGGGAACCCCCCCAGCTTCATGTAGCGCCTACATAAAGTTGTCCCAACAGCAGTCCCAACACCTTACCACTGCTACACCTGGCTATCAGTGGAGCCTTGTCTGGCAGAAAAACAGTTCATTCAGCCTCATTTACTGATTAGCTGATGAGGCTGACTTGCTTAAACAAATGTAGTTTATACTGACAATTTAGATGTACAAACTATGGCATAAGGGGACGACGAGCGGATAAGAGGCAATCCGTAATTTGATTAAGACATTAATGAACGAGGTAGGATGGACGTAGACAATAAAACTATTTGCTCAGCACTTTTGAAATGTACAGCAACAGAATTCAGAACATGATCTGTTCTTACACTATTCTCCCTGTACACCAAGTCAGAACCGTAGGAGAAATTAAGGGGGCATATAAGCACACAATGAAAGCTCTTACAATAATCAATGATGACATTTCTCTAAAACAGGCTATAGTCGACATGTGAACCACCAAGTCAGAGCAGTAGGCTAAATTATAAGGGGAAAAGGAACCTAATTATTAGGGTGAGGCACATGGGCTACTATCAGTGTACTACAGAACATGCACTTAGTATTACTTTCTTAGCTACATAATTCCCTGCCATTATACATCATTTATGTAGCAGCATAAAATATATTTCTGGACTCACCTTGTGCTGTGCTCAAAGTCTGACATTCTCTGGATTTATGGTGCTTTCAAGACAACTGGGAACTTGGGGGAAAAAAACAAGATTGAATCATGACGTTAGTGATCTTCAGGTTGGAACTCCAGAAAGAGGCCCGAGTTCCTGACTTGGAATTCCGAGTTGGAAGACGGTTCAAAATGTATTTTACCAGTCAAAGCTTGTTTTTTTCCCCTGTTACCAGTTGTCTTGAACTCACTGAAGTCTGAGATTTCCCAGTTCCGAGTTTCCATTGGTTTTGAACGCAGAAGAAGTCATGCTGGATTGACAGCATGGCCAATGTTGAATATTTATCCTTTTAAGCTTGCTAAAGAGATCCTTAAACTCAGACTTGGACCACACACCCACTCCACTGAATAGAAGGCTAGTTATTGCTTTGCAATGCTTGCAGTTAGCCACTGATTCCTTCCAAACCACTCATTTTTGAATTTGCGATTTCCAACTTGTTGTGTAATGTCCAATGGCCGATGAGCACCGATACATTTTACATATCATTTATCTACATATGACAAGTATTGAAAAGGATTTGCTAGTAGATTGTCGTCTTGATTCATGATGATGACTGCTAGCTTGCTAGCTAATTTTAAAAGTATGATGTTGACATGATCAGCCAAATCAAAGCTTCGGCAGATATAACATTATTTGACGTCATTTTATCTGTGGCCAATGATCTTGAGCCTTCTTGGATGGGCACTTCTAATGTTGCTCTATGGCAGCACCCAAGGGGTTTGAATTTTCGAGCTCTCCCTGTGGATTTTGCGTAGTGTCCCCATGAGTGACAGAACAATGAGCCAATCACAGCGCAACTAGAGAAGATTGCCAAGCCCTATGCTTTGTATTTTCCGTTGGCTGCCCCACCCCCACAGAAAGCACTGAGCTGGGCTGAAACACCTGCATTTTGGAGCTGCTTTACTCAAGAAAGCAAAAAAATATCAAGTTTGTATGCAGCTATTTTAACTCAATGGTTTTTTGTTGTTGTTTGCAGACTGATATGTGACACGTATTAATGCCAAAATAACATGCAAAACAACGGGTCGCCAATGTGAATGTTGATCATCATTCTCTGGAGGACCTATGTGGTCACTGAGCAGAGGGAAATGGGCAGAGCATGTGTTTGATGCCGTTTCCTGGTGGAGTTTTTATGGTGTGAAAAAGTCATTAAGTTCCCATTAAGCCCATGTGGCCTGACTCCTTTCATCAGACTGGGGGAGATGAGAGAGGGGAGGGATCAATGTCTTCACTCACTGTGAAAAGAGGGGATGGCCAATGTTAATAGTTTGACATTAACAATATTGCTGGCATCATAAATTAACCGGACACATAATAATCCTTCAGTATGCTCAGCATGCCCAGTTTTAAGTTTGTGTGTGTTTACAGTACATGCGCACGTGTTAGTGTGGGTGATGCACCTGCAGCGATGCCTCACAAATCTATCACTATGTAATGGGTCCTGGGAGATGAGTATTCCCAGAGACGTGTGAGGCTGTGCAACCACCCAGCAAGTGGCCCAATCATGGTCAGCGGTCTGACCATCTGACCTCATGGAATTGGTCCTGCTCTTACTCTCTATCATATGAAATAAGGTGAGCAGAGGGATGGCACACAGGTACTGTCCTCTCTTTTCTACTTTTCATGTTGTCTTTGAAGTCCCAAATGGCTCCAGAGAGATATTTTAACTGCAATAGTTAATTCACACAAGTGAGTAAAAAATCCACATTGACATCTGTTTCCATGTGCACATGCAGGGATCCAAATATAACCTATTACAGTTTCACCACCTTTTTATTCCTCTCTCCCTCACACATTCAGTATAGCCGCTAAGGGTTCCATCCTGAATGGCTCCCTATTCCCTAGTGCACTACTTTTGACCAGAGCTTTATGGGTTGTGGTTCAAAAGTAGTACAATATATACAGAATAGGGTGCCATTTAAGACACATCCACGGTGTGAGCGCCCACACCGAGGCACATCGTTACCTTCTCTTAAATTTTAACGTTTAGTTCTCACTGGTACTGGAAGTAATGGCTGCACATAGGCAATCATCTCACCAGGGGAGCATCCGGATTAAACACGGCCTTCACCAATCACAGCACTGGGGGGGAAAATGCTTCATAAATGATCTCATTCACACTGTTGGAGACTAGCTGATCTATCATTTATAGTTTTTTCCTACTCTTCTTTTCTTCCTCTGTTTTCGTAGACATTTCACATCATGATGTCCGACACAAGTGATGGGCAACTGGCGGTCCGTGGGCTGCATGCGTCCCACAGCACGCCTTTTGTAGGCCTGCAGATTTACCCCCCCCGAAGAAAAAAGATATACATACAGTGCCTTCAGAAATGATTAATTCCCCAGAATCTTTTTACGTGTCTATTTTCAAAGGATAAAGCTAAGAACAATAACTTCATAGTTCAGAACACGACAACAATATGGAGGAAAATTAAACATATTCTATAAGAAACACCATCACTCCCTAAAAACACAACTCTATGGAAAAATCCTTGGATAGCTTTTCAGAATTCACTGATTGTAAGGGTTTTCCTGTGGTGAAGGAGAAGCGGACCAAAATGCAGCGTGGTGGTTATTCGTGTTCTTTAATAAAGGAACTAGACATGAAATAACTAACAAAACAATAAATGTGCGAAAACCTAAACCTAAACATGAAAACTACATGCATAGAAACCACACATAACTTGGTAATAGGAAATACATGAAAGAATTAAAAAGCCATTTTGGACTGAACGATGTGGATATTTTCAAATACATGCAATTTAAGTTTCATGTGACAAAATGTTGTTTTGAAATCTTTAGGACGTCAGAGCAATCTTGAGGAAATCCTATTTGAGTCAGAAAAGGATATTCATATGATAGGTAAAATATGCCAAACATTACAGAGAGCCTATCCAACTGACAATCTCTAAGACAAAAATAAACTATTTGAACCAAGACTTAAAAATAACTGATATTGGAACAAGATGGAGGGAATGTTGGAACATAACTAACACAATTACAGTTGATGTAACAAAAATGTATGCTTAATCCAGTATAAACTAATCTATAGAATGTATTAAACAAGAGCCAAAATTCACAAATCCTACAAAGCACAACGGCTTTAAAACTAACAATGACTCAATAATCCAATCCTTCTGGGAATGCTCGAAAGGCCAAAGGTTATTGGTGGAGTTAGAAAGTTGGCTGTCACATGTAAATACAATGTAAATACTGCATGTTTCAAGACAGAGATACCCGATGGGTTGGACGATACTTTTCTTGTCAATCATCCTGAAAAAGAACATATACTTAAAAACTGGAAATCAACCAATCCTCCATCCTTTAAAAAAAAATGTTTAACCTTTATTTAACTAGGCAAGTCAGTTAAGAACAAATTCTTATTTTCAATGACGGCCTAGGAACAGTGGGTTAACTGCCTGTTCAGGGGCAGAATGACAGATTTGTACCTTGTCAGCTCGGGGATTCGAACTTGCAACCTTTCAGTTACTAGTCCAACACTCTAAACACTAGGCTACCCTGCAGCCCCTTAACACAATGGAAAGGTCAAATGCATTTCTATCTAAATGTTGGAACTGCGTGGGCAGAGAGAAACAAAATAGTGCAGTTTGAGGCCATGTGGTGGAGAGTGAAGTCGGCGCTGGAGATGATGGGGTGTGAGCAGGTGGGTCTGGGCAGGGGTGATGTTGTGGATGTTTGTGTGTGTCTGAATGCTGTCGTTTGAATGTTTTGTAATGTTAAAAAATATATATATATAATGTTACAAAAAAAGGTATTCATACTCCTTGACTTAATTCATTTTAGATTGTATGTCTTAATATTCAATAATATAATGTAATATATTTTTTTCAATAAATGTTTTTTTTTTTAATATAAAAACATTTTGTTCACTTTGTCGATATGGTGTGTGCTCTGTAAATGGGTAAGAACAATGATATATACTGTAACGCTCAACATTTACATTACATTCAGTCATCTAACAGAAACCCATCCAGAGCGACCCACAGAAGCAACCAGGGTCGCCCTTCCCAAGGGCACGTCGACAGATCTCTCACAAAGTCAAAACGGGGTCCCGAAACAGTGACCGATCAGCCATGAGAGCTGCCCCTCAACCATCCAGGACCCCGAGAAAAAAATAAAAATAATAATTCCATTCCCATTCTGTCAAATTTGTTGTTGACCATTGATTTTCAAGTATATTTAATTCAAAGCTATAACTCAGCAACTCAATGTTTTCTTGGTAAGCAACTCCAGTGTAGATTTGGCCTTGCGTTTTAGATTATTGTCCTGCTGAAAGATGAATTAATCTCCCATTGTCTGGTGGAAAGCTCTATTCCATTTTTTTTACTCTGAAAAGCTCCCCAGTCCTTAATGATGACAAGCATACCTGTAACATGATGCAGCCACCACAATGCTTGAAAATATGGTGAGTGCTACTCAGTCATGTGTTGTGTTGGATTTACCCAAAACATAACATTTTGTATTCAGGACAAAAAGTGAATTGCTTTCCCACATTTCTTGCAGTATTACTATAGTGCCTTGTTGCAAATAGGATGCGTGTTTTGGAATATTTGTATTCTGTACAGGCTTCCTTCTTTTCACTCTGACAATTAGGTTAGTATTGTGGAGTAACTATAATGTTGTTGATCCATCCTCCGTTTTCTTCTTTCACAACCATTAAACTCCGTAAATGTTTTAAAGTCACCATTGGCCTCGTGGTGAAATCCCTGAGCTGTTCCCTTCCTCTCTGGCAACTAAGTTAGGAAGGACACCTGTATCTTTGTAGTGACTGGGTGTATTGCTACACCATCCAAAGTGTAATTAATAACATCACCATGCTCAAAGGGATATTCAATGTCTGTTTTTTTTACCCATCTACCAATACGTTCCCTTCTTTGTGAGGCATTGGAAAACCTCCCTGGTCTTTGTGTTTTATTTTATTTCAATCTGTTTGAAATTCACTGCTCGACTGAGGGATCTTCCAGATAATTGTGTGTGTTGGGTACAGAGATGAGGTAATCATTCAAAAATCATGTTAAACTATTGTTTAACTATGTTAAACTACACTATTATTGCACACAGAGTGAGTCCATGCAACTTATTATGTGACTTGTTAAGCACATTTTTACTCCTGAACTTATTTAGGCTCAAAGGGGTTGAATAGATTTTAAATGAATTTGGAAAAATGTTCAAAAACATAATTCCACTTCGACATTATGGGGTATTGTGTGTAGGACCGTAACACATAATTCCACTTCGACATTATGGGGTATTGTGTGTAGGACCGTAACACATAATTCCACTTCGACATTATGGGGTATTGTGTGTAGAAACGTAACACATAATTCCACTTCGACATTATGGGGTATTGTGTGTAGGACCGTAACAAAACATCTCTTATCGATGCTCAAACAGAGACGATGCTATCGATCTTAATCACATCTCACTTCTTCTAGTGTAGGACCCAATCTCTCATCTCCACTCCTCTGCAATCCACATCCTGGTCTCAGCCTCTCACAGGTACTGCTGCTGCTAACTGATCTGACTGCAACAGAATCTCATTTAATAAGCCCACTGCACTCCACATCCTGGTCTCAGCCTCTCACAGGTACTGCTGCTGCTAACTGATCTGACTGCAACAGAATCTCATTTAATAAGCCCACTGCACTCCACATATCAATAACAGACTTGTACAGAAAAACTGCAGTAGGTGAGAATGTGTGGCGTGTTGAGTTTCAAGGAAAAGTATTTCAGTCATTTAAAAGAACAGCACAATTAACATGTCAGTGGTGCTAACAACATCTTCACTATTCAAATCGATTCAAATCGGCTTATTATTGAGCGCCATCACTTCACAGTAATAAAACAGGCAACATGAGTCAAATGATTCCTCAATTAGTTGAACAGCCACCACCAGACAGTCTATGGTAATCATGTGTGGTGACTAAACACTAAATGTGATTCACTGGGACAGGATAATGTGCTGCTCCATGTAGGATGAGTGAACATAGAGACAAGTGTGTGAAGCAACATTAGAGTGATAAGAAGCTGTGCGTGCCCACCCCCGTCTCTGTCTCTGTCTACAGAGTGTGCTTGGAAGACTGAGGCTGGGCTTTAATAATAGTGTGTAACCATGTCCTCTCACGTGTTTGGTAATATTGTAATGTAACATAAACCATTCCTGGGGTACATAGAGCTGTGAGCGTATTCCTGAGTGTGTGAGACAGAATATGTAAGTTAGTCTATGTTTATCTCAGTCAAAGTGAACCCTCATGTAAGAGTCCATTTTTTTTTTAGCAAATCTAAAATAAATCAACAGCTTCACTTCACCAAGGACTAGCACTACAGCTGTAGCTGGGAAAATCTATTTCTAAAAACAGTGTATGAAAATGATTTGCCAACAGCCAATAAATTCAGGAGGAGAATTAGAATTTTCAGAGTGCCAGGCAGCTAGTGATCCATATTCATTTCCACTGTGGCTACTGGCCAGAGAACCAGAGAGGGAGTAAGAGACAGGAGAAGAGAAAGACACAATAAGATAGAGGCTGAGGGATTAGGACAGACGGACAGACGGATGGACAGAAAGACGGAAGCTGAGGGAGCACCTGGCATGTGTTCCGTAGCAGAAGAGAAGTGAATAATAGCAAGTTAGTTTGAGTCCCGGCAGGCATCATGCACCTCTTCTTGTTTGAGCTAATTGCCTCCCCTCTGACTTCACTATGAGCCAACTAGCACCACTATGGCAAACAGCTTTCGCACAGCAACGAGAACTGTGGGCATGAATAAGCAGCATGGCAATGGTTTCGAAAATAAAAAGTAAGCTGAATGTTTTTTTTACATATTTGTTTCCAAAACTGCTTTGTTACTGTAGGAAAACATTATGTCAAGACTAGAACATAGACCTGAACATAGACCTATGATATAGACCTGAATATAGACCTATGACAAAGAAATAATTAGGAACATCCAAAGCCTCTCTAATTATATAACCAAAAACAGACATACCGCAACGAGTCGTAACAGGGGACTATCTAGACTGGATTAACATATTCTCCATTATACAGAAACAGTCTGAGTCATGATTTGGTCTGATTAATATGGCAGGCCAAAGATAAAGATATTTGGATGGAGACAGTATGGCCATTTCTCAGGGGTATTCATGTTTAAATACAATCTAAAAAGCAGAAAATTGGTTCATGTATTTGACCTGACATTTTCATTTTGTATATGTCCTGTGAAGCAACAAGGTTCCAGACTGGAAGACTATGTCAGGTTCTGACCTTTATTTCCTTTGTTTTGTATTTATTTAGTATGGTCAGGGCGTGAGTTGGGTGGGCAGTCTATGTTTGTTTTTCTATGTTTTGGGGTATTTCTATGTTTCGGCCTAGTATGGTTCTCAATCAGAGGCAGGTGTCATTAGTTGTCTCTGATTGAGAATCATACTTAGGTAGACTGGGTTTCACTGTATGTTTGTGGGTGATTGTTCCTGTCTCTGTGTTTGCACCAGATAGGGCTGTTTTTGGTTTTCCAAGTTTATTGTTTTGTAGTGTTTGTGTTTATCTTTTTTTATTAAACATGAATCAATATAACCACGCTGCGTTTTGGTCCGCCTCTCCTTCACCACAAGAAAAACGTTACAAACTAATTCAATTATCAAATCGTTGTGTATTGTTCAGAAGACAAGGTCACGGCCTGGAGGAACTAGACCAGTCAATTATGCAGGAATATCTATTGAATTAATTTTGAACACCATTCAAGGTCAGGGCCTGAATGATACGGCTTTGATCATTTACAAGCCTGGAGCAAATTATTATACAATTATTATTGTCATAGTACTGTGTTAATAATCCAGACTGTGTTAGCATATTCTTAAAAGGGGAATCAGCAGTTGCTACATACATTTTTGGACTTCTAAAGTAATGATATGTACCCATTGGTTCTTGAAGAATATACCTTATAAATGCCTTAGTTCAACAGTCGTACCACATCAGAACCCAAAAGATAAGTGTTTTAGTCCAAAAATAATTGTGATATCATGGATGGTCAGTCCTTGCATCCATCTCTGGTTACATTTCTCCATCGCCATCCCTCAACTTTTAATTGAAACAAGGGATGGGAGAAGGCTTACACCTGCTTTTACACCTGCATTGTTTGCTGTTTGGGGTTTTAGGCTGGGTTTCTGTACAGCACTTTGAGATATCAGCTGATGTACGAAGGGCTATATAAATAAATTTGATGAGATATCAGCTGATGTACGAAGGGCTATATAAATAAATTTGATTTGATTTGATTTGCTTAATTGTTTCTACTGCTGATTGCCACTTTAATGTACTCATTTGATCAAATTAACCGAGAAGAGTAACACTCTTTTTGGTCTTAAAATGAAGAAACTAGTCTGTAAACAGGGTACTCTATTGTTTGAAAAGAAAACCATCTCTGTTGATTCTACATCAGTACTCGCATAGCCTACTGGTCAGTCCATGTCAATCAGGATGGAGGCTCCACATCCAGTAGATAGACAGCTGAATCTGTTGTTTGGATGGTTAGTCTGTCAGAGGCTCTGGTAAATGTAAACATGGGTGACCAAGGTTCATGTGCCTCAGTGAAAGCTTGATCCATTCAAGTTGAGGTTCAGCTTTTGTTTTTACAGCTAACACCAATTTATAATAAGTGGAGCTGCTATATGCAAAGGAGAAGACCGTTTCCCATTCAGGACTTCATGTCACACCTTATAATAAATCTTCTTCGGGATCAGTGTCCCTTCCACGGGACGGTTCCGCTAACATAGGCTAATGAGATTAGCATTAGGTTGAGCTAACGTAGGCTAATAAGATTAGCATTAGGTTGAGCTAACATAGGCTAATGAGATTAGCATTAGGTTGAGCTAACATAGGCTAATGAGATTAGCATTAGGTTGAGCTAACATAGGCTAATGAGATTAGCATTAGGTTGTAAGTAAGAAGAACATTTCCCAGGAAATAAACATGTCTGATATTGGCAGAAAGCTTAAATTCTTGTTAATCTAACTGCACTGTCCAATTTACAGTAGCTAGTACAGTGAAATAATAGCATGCTATTGTTTGAGGAGAGTGCACAATTTTGAACATAAAAAGTTATTAATATACAAATTAGGCACATCAAATCAAAATCAAATCAAATCAAATTTTATTTGTCACATACACATGGTTAGCAGATGTTAATGCGAGTGTAGCGAAATGCTTGTGCTTCTAGTTCCGACAATGCAGTGATAACCAACAAGTAATCTAACTAACAATTCCAAAACTACTGTCTTATACACAGTGTAAGGGGATAAAGAATATGTACATAAGGATATATGAATGAGTGATGGTACAGGGCAGCATACAGTAGATGGTATCGAGTACAGTATATACATATGAGATGAGTATGTAGACAAAGTAAACAAAGTGGCATAGTTAAAGTGGCTAGTGATACATGTATTACATAAGGATGCAGTCGATGATGTAGAGTACAGTATATACGTATGCATATGAGATGAATAATGTAGGGTAAGTAACATTATATAAGGTAGCATTGTTTAAAGTGGCTAGTGATATATTTACATCATTTCCCATCAATTCCCATTATTAAAGTGGCTGGAGTTGGGTCAGTGTCAATGACAGTGTGTTGGCAGCAGCCACTCAATGTTAGTGGTGGCTGTTTAACAGTCTGATGGCCTTGATATAGAAGCTGTTTTTCAGTCTCTCGGTCCCAGCTTTGATGCACCTGTACTGACCTCGCCTTCTGGATGATAGCGGGGTGAACAGGCAGTGGTTCGGGTGGTTGATGTCCTTGATGATCTTTATGGCCTTCCTGTAACATCGGGTGGTGTAGGTGTCCTGGAGGGCAGGTAGTTTGCCCCCGGTGATGCGTTGTGCAGACCTCACTACCCTCTGGAGAGCCTTACAGTTGAGGGCGGAGCAGTTGCCGTACCAGGCGGTGATACAGCCCGCCAGGATGCTCTCGATTGTGCATCTGTAGAAGTTTGTGAGTGCTTTTGGTGACAAGCCGAATTTCTTCAGCCTCCTGAGGTTGAAGAGGCGCTGCTGCGCCTTCTTCACGACGCTGTCAGTGTGAGTGGACCAATTCAGTTTGTCTGTGATGTGTATGCCGAGGAACTTAAAACTTACTACCCTCTCCACTACTGTTCCATCGATGTGGATAGTCCACAATCATCTCCTTAGTTTTGTTGACGTTGAGTGTGAGGTTATTTTCCTGACACCACACTCCGAGGGCCCTCACCTCCTCCCTGTAGGCCGTCTCGTCGTTGTTGGTAATCAAGCCTACCACTGTTGTGTCGTCCGCAAACTTGATGATTGAGTTGGAGGCGTGCGTGGCCACGCAGTCGTGGGTGAACAGGGAGTACAGGAGAGGGCTCAGAACGCACCCTTGTGGGGCCCCCGTGTTGAGGATCAGCGGGGAGGAGATGTTGTTGCCTACCCTCACCACCTGGGGGCGGCCCGTCAGGAAGTCCAGTACCCAGTTGCACAGGGCGGGGTCGAGACCCAGGGTCTCGAGCTTGATGACGAGCTTGGAGGGTACACATTTGGGCAGTCTTGATACAAAATGTCGAACATAAATACAATGGTTCATTGGATCAGTCAAAAACGTTGCATATACACTTTCACATACACTGCTGCTAGTTGCCAAAATCTAAATTGCACCTGGTCTGGAATAATACATGATGGCTTTTCTCTTGCATTTCAAAGATGATGCTACAAAAAAATACAAAAGAGCATGTTTTTTTCTTTGTATTATCTCTTACCAGATCTATTGTGTCATATTCTCCTACATTCCTTTCACATTTCCACAAGAACTGAAAGTGGACAAGTGACTTTTTTCCTTCTCATCAGTCACTCAGTGGAGTAAAATTGAGTGGTGGTGGATATGCAGACTGGCTGAGAGAGAGCGAGAGAGAGAACGAGAGCGTACGAGAGAGAGCGAGAGATGATCCGAGTCCAGGAGTGAATGTGCTCTGCAAGATAGTAATAAGACAGGCAAGAGGAGTAGCTCCAGAAATTATCCTCAGATTCATTCATCCTTAATACGTTAATACTGTTTACTGTTTGTAGGCATATGCATGGCTAAATGTGCTAATGAGAGAAGATGGTTCTCTTTTACTAGAACATTATTCATCATAGACTGGTGGCTAGGGGAGGATCTGGAGAGGAGAAAACCCACAGTGACTTGTATTTTAACAAATGATTATGCTACCGCACTACCTACTAATGACACATGACAGTGACTACCTACTAATGTCACATGACAGTGACGACCTACTAATGACACATGACAGTGACGACCTTCTAATGACACATGACAGTGACGACCTACTAATGACACATGACAGTGACAACCTACTAATGACACATGACAGTGACTACCTACTAATGACACGACAGTGACAACCTACTAATGACACATGACAGTGACTACCTACTAATGACACATGACAGTGACTACCTACTAATGACACATGACAGTGACTACCTACTAATGTCACATGACAGTGACTACCTACTAATGACACATGACAGTGACTACCTACTAATGACACGACAGTGACAACCTACTAATGTCACATGACAGTGACGACCTACTAATGACACACGACAGTGACTACCTATTAATGACACATGACAGTGACGACCTACTAATGACACATGACAGTGACGACCTACTAATGACACATGACAGTGACTACCTACTAATGACACATGACAGTGACAACCTACTAATGTCACATGACAGTGACGACCTACTAATGACACATGACAGTGACTACCTACTAATGACACATGACAGTGACGACCTACTAATGACACATGACAGTGACTACCTACTAATGACACATGATAGTGACTACCTACTAATGTCACATGACAGTGACGACCTACTAATGACACATGACAGTGACTACCTACTAATGACACGACAGTGACTACCTACTAATGACACATGACAGTGACTACCTACTAATGACACACGACAGTGACTACCTATTAATGACACATGACAGTGACTACCTACTAATGACACATGACAGTGACGACCTACTAATGCCACATGACAGTGACTACCTACTAATGACACATGACAGTGACAACCTACTAATGACACACGACAGTGACTACCTACTAATGACACATGACAGTGACAACCTACTAATGACACATGACAGTGACTACCTACTAATGACACGACAGTGACTACCTACTAATGACACATGACAGTGACTACCTACTACATGACAGTGACTACCTACTAATGACACATGACAGTGACTACCTACTAATGACACATGACAGTGACAACCTACTAATGACACATGACAGTGACTACCTACTAATGACACATGACAGTGACTACCTACTAATGCCACATGACAGTGACTACCTACTAATGACACATGACAGTGACAACCTACTAATGACACACGACAGTGACTACCTACTAATGACACATGACAGTGACAACCTACTAATGACACATGACAGTGACTACCTACTAATGATACATGACAGTGATTACATACTAATAACGCCACTATTGTACAACAACTACCGTTGCCACTACGACTAAGTCTTCCCAAAAAAATCCATAAATGTTTCATTTCAAAAGTTCAGTCTCTTACCCTCAAAATAATCTGTGTTAATCTGTGTCACAGTAACTCAAGAGGGAGGAGAAAGAGCAGATAATTAGTGGATAGCAACATGTTATCAACACAGAGAGAAGCCTTGGAGCAGCCTACATCTGACACCAGAGAGCTACCAACAAACAGACAGACACTGGAGCAGTCTGAAAAATATTGTGTTCCCAGGAAATAAAAAGGAGTTCCCAGAAGCCGACACCAGCAGAGAACAAAGCCAATAACCCAGAACTCCACAACCCAACCAGTCACTACTCAGGTAGAGGCAACCACTTTCTGACAACTCCATAAAACTACCTTATGGACTTACTCTCTGCAGGGATCATGAACACACACACACACGCAACACACGCACTCACAAAGACACACACACCAGATCAAACAGCTTATTGGGAATGCAAATGTGCTGCAGCATGGTGGCTTCAAAGGGGTAAACTGTACCCAGGGAAGCTGTCATCAAAGAGGGGACCTTTGAGACCCCCGTGTCTGACATTAAATCACACACCAACTGGTGGGCGGCCGAAATGCCAATGAAAACAGTAATCATTGTGTAATTATCCTCTCCTCAGGGACAAGTGAAAAGCAATTACACTCTGAGGATGTGCACAGGATGCCAGAGATATGTGGCACATTCCTGTATAGGGAGGGACAGAAGGTGTGGTGGTGGTGGAGGGATGGAGAGGGAGGACAGGCAATGAGGTCTCACCTGTAGAGGAAGGGACAGAAGGTGTGGTGGTGGTGGAGGGATGGAGAGGGAGGACAAGCCATGAGGTCTCACCTGTAGAGGAAGGGACAGAAGGTGTGGTGGTGGTGGAGGGATGGAGAGGGAGGACAAGCCATGAGATCTTGGAGAGCAAGAGCCCTCAGTAGCTGAAAGACAAGATAATCTCATTGGCCAGCCTATAATAACAAACAGAAGCAGATCTTTCCTGGGAGGAAGACTTGGTTGTTCCTAACCACCATTCAACCAGAGGGTTTACTGTTGTGTTTGTAAAGTTGATAACATGACTATTGGCTTCTGATTAAAGAACACAGGCAGAGAACAACATACTCATGGTACATTGAGACTCTGACAAAAAGGGAGGTTGAGGGGATACAAACTGCACGGCTTCTGGTTTCTGTCAAACAAAGCAAAAGCCCAATTCAAATTTACACAGAATTATTCAGCAGTTTTCCTCTCATTCTTAGTCACCAACTCAATTTCTCTCACTCACTCTCAATCGCTCACTCCATCTCTCCCTTTCATGCTGAGAAATTAACAGACATTTCTACGTGAGTTATTGGCTGCTTTGCCAGGGAGATATTTCAGCCTCTGCTCCCATCCAGATGCTATTTCACCCAGTGCTGACGTGACCCAGAAAGTGTTTAAAGTAGCAATAGAGAGAGAAAGTCAGCTGAGTGCGGTTAAACAAACCCACACACCAGGCTCCACACCCTGCAGTCAGTCTCTCCATCCTCCTGGTGTTCCCACGCGGAGGTCCGGGCGCTGGGGGAGCAACGACGTGACACTAATGAGACAGAGGAACATTTAAGCCCTCACATCCATGCTCCGCATTCTCCTCCTCATTACATTTCTCTCTTTGTAATATGCAGGGATTATGTGATGAAGCAGGAGCTGTTCAATGGCATTTTAAAACGCCTCGGGAATAACAAGTATCTCGATCTCTCGTGCTCTACTCTCGCTCTCTCTATATTTAAAACATACTAACTGCTCCTGTAAAGAGTTGCTTGTGTATCTTCATGCCACGGCGCTCCCATCACTATTAACCTTAGTGTTAACTCTATCTAGCTGAATGACTTACACATCTGTGGCCAAAGGGAAAATTCCAGCAGCACTCTAGAACCAATCAGAACACTGGAACACCATGTGCAGTGACCCATACACACCTCTAAATAGTGTCTATGACCTGTGCTGGAGCTCTTCGTATGAATGCATTCTGCACATCTAATAACACGTTATGCATGACACACATCTCTGTGGAAGGCCACTGGGGGGAAAGGGGATGTTTTTGTATGGAATATGTCCTTGTATTGAGTGTATTAAATGGAGCAGATACTTAGTCATGCCTCCTGGCCTTTGACCCCGGCCTGACCCAGAGGAACTGTCACTGTGACATGAATGAGAATGTGCTTCGAATGCCCCATCTTTAGCCAGCTCACAAGCCGTGGTGTAAGAGATGCAAGTTTAATGTAGAAGGAATGAAAACCACATATGGCCAAACACACACACAATCTTCTAAAATGAGTGTGTACTTGCACACACACACACACACACACACACACACACACACACACACACACACACACACACACACACACACACACACACACACACACACACACACACACACACACACACACACACACACACACACACACACACACACACACACACAGACGTGGATAAGAATGCATGTCATTGTTTCAGCTATTTCCATTTGCCTGGTGGGGATGAATAACGTGTCATTGTGTTGTGCTGTACACACAAACACAGCCGGCAGGTTGATACAGAGACCACTAGTCCCCTGGTGATGGAGGTGTCCTACTAAAACACTGACACACTAGTGCTGTGTCTGTGTGGAAATACTAATCCAGCACTCATCTAAATTACAATCAGCATGTGAATTGTCCAGGGAGGGAGAGAAGGAGAGGACACGGGGGAAGAGGAGAGAAGAAAGACAGGGGAAGGGTGAGAGAGAGAAGGCTGAGAAAAGAGCAGCAGATGAAAGAATGCTGAGTAAAGTGAGTGTGCTATCATTTCCCTCTCTCATCCTCTCTTTGTGATGCTCCCATGTACTCTAATTGATAGGAGGGTGGTGTGAATAACAGCAATCTGAGTGTGTGTGTGTTATTCTTGTCTACTTTCACACAGAATTGCAGTATTGCAGTTTGTTTTCTTCTAGTAACAGATCCCCTCTCATCCTCAAACACTAAAGAGGAACTGTCTGTCTCACTTCCACCCGCATTGCCTTCCTTCTATCTCTGTCTTTCTCCTCTAATCACTCTCTCCATTTATCTCCATGTCTCCCTGTCTGTATCTATCCTTTAGACTGGTCTTCCATTTCCCCCACAATTGCTCTCTCTCCATCTCTCCTTCTGTGTGTCTTCCATATTTGCTTCTGTGTGTTTTTCAGTCAACCCTCTCTGTTTCTACATATGTTCTCCTCTCCTCCATCTTGTCAGTCTGTCTCTCTGTAGGAGACATGTGGTACAGGACCGACAGCTTTATGAGCACAGACAATGGCCTAATTGCAGAGCTGTAAAGCTATGGTGTGTGTGTGTGTGTCACCTGCGTTGGCACAGGGAGATATGGCTCAGATTATCTCGCAAATAAACACATACGAACATGCACACATGGCCACACACACACACACACACACAGAGGAATCCGTGCGACAGAGCGGCCCCCTGCCCTGCTGTGTTCTGTTCTTTGTTAGTTATTTATATTCCAGGCACAGACAGAGATGCTCACTTCAAAGCAGAGATGTTGCAGCGATCATCTCTCTCCGCTGTAAACAAACACTGATCTTTCCTTTTCTCTGAGTCACGCTTTCTTCTGCCAAGGGCCAGCTGGGGAAGATTAAATTAATAATGTGTGTGTCGTATGATGTTTTTACCCCCAAATCAAAGCCTATTGTTTCTTCTCTGTATGGAAGATGTTGTTGGTTAGTAGGATATGAGAATGTGATGTTGGTTACAGTGATTGGCCAGCAGACACCTTCAGAAGAACACTAAGATCTGTGGAGCCGGAGGTGACCCTGAAAACATTCCTTATTAAAGAAGAAGCTCTCATCTTCCTTCCTGTTATCCACAAAGGCATGTAGCAGTTTTTATACGATTTGGCATGGGACCTCAGATCCTCAAAATGTTCTACAGCTGCACCACTGAGAGCATCTTGACTGCTTGGCATCCAACCTTAAGGCGCTATAGAGGGTGGTGCGTACGGCCCAGTACATCACTGTGGCTGAGCTCCCTGCCATCCAGGACCTGTATACCAGGCGGTGTCAGAGGAAGGCCCTGAAAATTGTCAAAGACTCCAGCCACGCAGGTCATACTGTTCTCTCTGCTACTGCACGGCAAGTGGTAACAACGCACCAAGTCTGGAACCAACAGGACCCTGAACAGCTTCTACCCCCTTAGCTATAAGACTGATAAATAGTTAGTTAAATAGTTCATCAAATATCTTCCCAGACTATCTGCATTGACTCTTTTTGCAATAACTCTTTTGACTCATCACATATGCTGCTACTGCTTATTTTCTATCCTGTTGCCTAGTCACTTTACCCCTACCTACATCTACCTCAATTACCTCGTCACTTTACCCCTACCTACATCTACCTCAATTACCTTGTCACTTTACCCCTACCTACATCTACCTCAATTACCTCGTCACTTTACCCCTACCTACATCTACCTCAATTACCTCGTCACTTTACCCCTACCTACATCTACCTCAATTACCTTGTCACTTTACCCCTACCTACATCTACCTCAATTACCTCGTCACTTTACCCCTACCTACATCTACCTCAATTACCTTGTCACTTTACCCCTACCTACATCTACCTCAATTACCTCGTCACTTTACCCCTACCTACATCTACCTCAATTACCTCGTCACTTTACCCCTACCTACATCTACCTCAATTACCTCGTCACTTTACCCCTACCCCTACCTCACATCTACCCCACATCTACCTCAATTACCTCGTCACTTTACCCCTACCTACATCTACCTCAATTACCTCGTCACATTACCCCTACCTACATCTACCTCAATTACCTTG
Organism: Oncorhynchus keta; assembly: GCF_023373465.1. Taxonomy (NCBI): domain Eukaryota; kingdom Metazoa; phylum Chordata; class Actinopteri; order Salmoniformes; family Salmonidae; genus Oncorhynchus; species Oncorhynchus keta. The sequence goes on along the minus strand of NC_068452.1, from coordinate 34,629,767 downwards.
TCACTTTACCCCTACCTACATCTACCTCAATTACCTCGTCACTTTACCCCTACCTACATCTACCTCAATTACCTCGTCACATTACCCCTACCTACATCTACCTCAATTACCTTGTCACTTTACCCCTACCTACATCTACCTCAATTACCTCGTCACTTTACCCCTACCTACATCTACCTTGTCACTTTACCCCTACCTACATATACCTCAATTACCTCGTCACTTTACCCCTACCTACATCTACCTCACTTTACCCCTACCTACATCTACCTCAATTACCTCCACTTTACCCCTACCTACATCTACCTCAATTACCTTGTCACTTTACCCCTACCTACATCTACCTCAATTACCTCGTCACTTTACCACTACCTACATCTACCTACCTACATCTACCTACCTCAATTACCTCGTCCTTTACCACTACCTACATCTACCTCACATTACCCCTACCTACATCTACCCCTCAATCTACCTTGTCACTTTACCCCTACCTACATCTACCTCAATTACCTCGTCACTTTACCCTACCTACATCTACCTCAATCTACTTTACCCCTACCTACATCTACCTCAATTACCTCGTCACTTTACCCCTACCTACATCTACCTCAATTACCTCGTCACTTTACCCCTACCTACATCTACCTCAATTACCTCGTCACATTACCCCTACCTACATCTACCTCAATTACCTTGTCACATTACCCCTACCTACATCTACCTCAATTACCTTGTCACTTTACCTACATCCCTACTTTACCCATACGTACATCTACCTCGTCACTTTACCCCTACCTACATCTACCTCAATTACCTTGTCACTTTACCCCTACCTACATCTTCCTCGTCACTTTACCCCTACCTACATCTACCTCAATTACCTCATCACTTTACCCCTACCTACATATACCTCAATTACCTCATCACTTTACCCCTACCTACATCTACCTCAATTACTTCGTGCCCAGCACAGCAACTTGCTACTGGTACACTGTGTATATAGCAAAGTTATCGTTACTCATTGTGTATCTATTCCTTGTGTTATTATTTTTCTATTATATATATTTGTCTCTCTGTATTGTTGGGAAGGGCCCGTAAGTAAGTCATTCACTATTAGTCTACATCTATTGTTTACGAAGCGCGTGACAAATACAATGTCATTGGATTTGATCAACCGAGGGGGATCTGCTGCATTCACTTGTCTAATCCAGTTTATCCTGACCTGCAGAATAACATTGTACAGGCTATATAAGTACAAGTACAGGTACGGAGACACGCACACACCTGAATGTCCCTTCAACACATTTGAACAGTATCATCCGCGATGAAACAATGAGCACCCAGATTTTATAAACGTCGTACAGACAGATGGTTGGAATCACTGAGGTCTCATGATGAGTCATCGCTACAGTGCAACTGGAAACATCATTCTCATAACCAACAACATTCTTCTAATAACTAGGGGTAGAAAAGCCCATTATGACCTCCATCCAGACATGCTGCAGATTACACTGGCAGTGTACTGGCTCTAACATGGACTCCATTTGAGGAATTCATCATCACACAGTATAATACCAAAGCACTGAAACGGTCTGAAAAGCCTGTAATTGCACTTGAAAGTAAGAGGGACCTTGCCTGTAGCAGCATTTTTGAACACAGGCTACAACACAGACTAGTGATAAATGTTCCCTGCAACATCAAGCCAGGTCCATGTTGCAGTAGCTAATCATCCTTGATACCACGTTGTTAATGTTTCCAATGTTCCATCGTTGCTTCTGTAGCACCACACAAATCTGTGACCACCAGAAACATTCACTGGTTGCACTTCAGAGTTAGACGGAACACACACACACACACACACACACACACACACACACACACACACACACACACACACACACACACACACACACACACACACACACACACACACACACAATATGAAGCATGTTGTGAAGCATGTTTCTACCTGACCCCAAGGCAGAAGACAGTAGTCTGCTAGCCAGAGAGTCTGAAGATAATCATGTTTGTCATGGGCGTCGTAAGAAGTGGACCAAGGTGCAGCGTGGTGTGCGTACTTATTCCTTTTAATTAGAATGTCGCCAACAATAAACAATACAAAATGACCGTGAAGCTTAACAGGGCTATGATGCCTCTAACAAAGTCAACTACCCACACTGAAAGGAGGGGAAAAGGGCTACCTAAGTATGATTCCCAATCAGAGACAACGATAGACAGCTGTCCCTGATTGAGAACCATACTTCGCCAAAATATAGAAATAAAGAAACATAGAAAACAAAACATAGAATGCCCACCCAAATCACACCCTGACCAAACCAAAATAGAGACATAAAAAAGGCTCTCTAAGGTCAGGGCGTGACAATGTTTAACAATCATTGAACATCTCTTGCCCTCCTGCTTTCCGTCTTAAACACTGTCCAGGTGGCTGGTGTAGATTCTAATAGAGCTGAACTCAGACCTGTCTGGCCAAGGCTGTGGTGGGCGACTGTTTCAACAGAACACAATGACTTGCAATAATGTAACACATTGACGTGCTGCCATGTGAAATGATGGTTGATGTCCTGTGATATGTAGTGAAGAGATGGTTTCTATGATGTGGAAAGATGCACTTCACCCCAGGGAGAAGGGTCAATGGCAAAATGGTTAAAAGACCATACTGATGTATCTATAAGAGGGATGCCTGGGGGTGAGTAGCACACACACACACGCAAACACACACACACACACACGGTTAGATACTACTGCACTGTTGGAGCTTACATGGTTGAGATAATAAGGGTCTGAAATGAACTGCCAGGTCTGAGATAATAAGGGTCTGAAATGAATTGCCACGTCTGAGATAATAAGGGTCTGAAATGAACTGCCAGGTCTGAGATAATAAGGGTCTGAAATGAACTGCCAGGTCTGAGATAATAAGGGTGTGAAATGAACTGCCAGGTCTGAGATAATAAGGGTCTGAAATGAACTGCCAGGTCTGAGATAATAAGGGTGTGAAATGAACTGCCAGGTCTGAGATAATAAGGGTCTGAAATGAACTGCCAGGTCTGAGATAATAAGGGTCTGAAATGAACTGCCAGGTCTGAGATAATAAGGGTCTGAAATGAACTGCCAGGTCTGAGATAATAAGGGTCTGAAATGAACTGCCAGGTCTGAGATAATAAGGGTCTGAAATGAACTGCCAGGTCTGAGATAATAAGGGTCTGAAATGAACTGCCAGGTCTGAGATAATAAGGGTGTGAAATGAACTGCCAGGTCGGAGATAATAAGGGTCTGAAATGAACTGCCAGGTCTGAGATAATAAGGGTCTGAAATGAACTGCCAGGTCTGAGATAATAAGGGTCTGAAATGAACTGCCAGGTCTGAGATAATAAGGGTCTGAAATGAACTGCCAGGTCTGAGATAATAAGGGTCTGAAATGAACTGCCAGGTCTGAGATAATAAGGGCCTGAAATGTTTGGTCTCTGTTCCCTACTGTTTGCCTTCTCTCACCGATGAAGGCTGAGAGACAACTGTGTACTGAAGTGAGAGAAGGGGGAGAGAAACAGAGGTCAACACAACACAACAGGTCCACACTGAACTATCACATAGAGGGTTAGAAAAAGGTATTCCAGTCGTTCATTAGAAAGAGTCAAAGACCTCACAGAGATGGACTCATTTCAACCTACAAGTGAGAGCTACACTGGTGAATACATTATATAGAGGTGAATTGGCTGAATTACCTCCATACAATGCAATGCACTTTGAGCACTACTGAAAAGCATGAACTAAATTGATGCATTAATCATTAAAACGGTTGTCTGCCTCTTTTGTCTTGAACAAATAACAATCTGATATAGCATTCTGTAATCCTCTAGCATGTCAGATTCAAACCACACTGTAATCAACCATAGATTGCCTAACATTATTGTTACGTTCCCCAGTTTATGGGTTGTTGTGGGTTTGTATGTGTGTGTATTTCAGGATGGCTTCCTGGATTCCAATCAGCTGATTGGTCGGCCCCATTGCAGACTGGCGCTAAGACCCCGCCCTCTCGTCAGGGAAAAGCCAGTGCTCCTTTGTTAGGAAAGAGCTTCTTTGTATGTGCTGTGTTGTTTGTTGTAGAGTATTTTGTAGCTGCTCCTGCAGAGGTATGGGAATGCCGTAGGACTTAGTGAACAATTTAAATAAACCAAAAAACACTACGTTTGGTGAATTATTCTGTTTCATTTGTTCCCAGGGGGGAAGGGGAAGTCACCTTGGGAGTGTTTAGGCAAGAGGCCTGCAGGCATACATAACCACTTGAGTTTACTCTGTATATGCACAGAGGAAACTTGGTTAGTGTGCCAGGTGGTGCTAAGATTAGGTAAGTAGTGGGTAGGTAGGTAGGTAGGTAGGTAGGTAGGAAGGAAGGAAGGAAGGAAGGAAGGAAGGAAGGAAGGAAGGAAGGAAGGAAGGAAGGAAGGAAGGAAGGAAGGAAGGAAGGAAGGAAGGAAGGAAGGAAGGAAGGAAGGAGAGGGTGCTTTAACTTTTACTCTCTTTGCTTTGGTTCTGTCCAGCCCCTTTTTCCCACTACGTGTGAAGGAAATTCCCTGCACACAGTAACCTTTCTCAGCCTCTGTCATCCTTCCCTGCACCTATAAACCTCTTTCACTCCACAGGGAGTTGAGTTGTAGCAGGGTGTTGCAGTCCCTCTACCAAGAAGCGAACGTAACAAGTATGCATTTCAACAATCCAAAGTGATCTTGATGTGTGAATGAGGTATACAGTGAGAGGCCAGAGGCCAGCGGCCAGAGGCCAGAGGCCAGAGGCCAGCGGCCAGAGGCCAGAGGCCAGAGGCCAGAGGCCAGAGGCCAGAGGCCACCTGGTAATCACAAGCAGTCACAAACTTGTTGAGTAGAAAACGGGTTAATTGTCAGAATGACACCTCTCACAGCAGAAAGGCTGTTCCATTCTACTTAAAGAAACCTGTGGTCGGTCAAGTTGTGGAGTATAGAAAAGGTTGGTTGACCACACATTGTATCCTCAGCTGACATAGAAAGTTATTCTGAATGTGTATATAATCAACCTGAGTTGTGTTCTCAAATAGAATACAGATTGGGTGTATGATGCAGCCTGATAGTGCGGAGTTCATTTCTCTGCTCAGCTGGGGAGTGTGAGGACAAAGCCATCAGTTTCCAGGGGACAGCAGCAGTAGCAACATAGGCCCAGGGGCTATAAGAGACAAATCAATCCTCCCAGGAGCATTCATACACTCCCTAACTTCTCCTGAGTTTATCGTTCTTTCTCTTTCATTATAGATCAACAGAGAAGCCGGGGCCTCCACTTTAAAACTCACGTCATAAATAAAATATCTCCATTGGGACTAATGCCGGTGTTATTGCATGAGACTGATGTGTGCACTCAATGAATTTTTATTTACATTTATTTAACTAGGCAAGTCAGTTAAGAACAAGTTCTTATTGTCAATGACAGACTAGGAACAGTGGGTTAACTTCTTGTTCAGGAGCAAAATGACAGATTTGTACCTTGTCAGCTCGGGGATTTGAACTGGCAACCTTCCGGTTACTAGCCCAACGCTCTAGCCTACCCTTCCGCCCCAAATGGGCATTGTGTGTATGTTTTTGTTTAATTACCCTTATGGGGACCATAATTCCTCACAAGGATAGTAGAACAAGGAAAATTCAGAAAAGTGGGGACATTTTGCTGGTCACCACAAGGAAAAATGCTATTTTAGGCTTAGGGGTTAGGTTTAGGGTTACAATTAGGCTTCAAATCAAATCAAATCAAATGTTATTTGTCACATACACATGGTTAGCAGATGTTAATGCGAGTGTAGCGAAATGCTTGTGCTTCTAGTTCCGACAATGCAGTAATAACCAACAAGTAATCTAACTAACAATTCCAAAACGACTGTCTTATACACACACAAGTGTAAGGGGATAAAGAATATGTACATAAAGATATATGAATGAGTGATGGTACAGAGCGGCATAGGCAAGATACAGTAGATGGTATCGAGTACAGTATATACGTATGAGATGAGTATGTAAACAAAGTGGCATAGTTAAAGTGGCTAGTGATACATGTATTACATAAAGATGCAGTAGATGATATAGAGTACAGTATATACGTATACATATGAGATGAATAATATAGGGTATGTAAACATTATATTAGGTAGCATTGTTTAAAGTGGCTAGTGATATATTTTACATCATTTCCCATCAATTCCCATTATTAAAGTGGCTGGAGTTGAGTCAGTGTGTTGGCAGCAGCCACTCAATGTTAGTGATGGCTGTTTAACAGTCTGATGGCTTTGAGATAGAAGCTGTTTTTCAGTCTCTCGGTCCCAGCTTTGATGCACCTGTACTGACCTCACCTTCTGGATGATAGCGGGGTGAACAGGCAGTGGCTCGGGTGGTTGTTGTCCTTGATGATCTTTATGGCCTTCCTGTAACATCGGGTGGTGTAGGTGTCCTGGAGGGCAGGTAGTTTGCCCCCGGTGATGCGTTGTGCAGACCTCACTACCCTCTGGAGAGCCTTATGGTTGTGGGCGGAGCAGTTGCCGTACCAGGCGGTGATACAGCCCGACAGGATGCTCTCGATTGTGCATCTGTAGAAGTTTGTGAGTGCTTTTGGTGACAAGACAAATTTCTTCAGCCTCCTGAGGTTGAAGAGGCACTGCTGCGCCTTCTTCACGATGCTGTCTGTGTGGGTGGACCAATTCAGTTTGTCTGTGATGTATATGACGAACTTAAAACGTACTACCCTCTCCACTACTGTTCCATCGATGTGGATAGGGCGAGTTAAGGTTATGGGTTACAGTTAGATTTAGGGTCAGGTATAGTTTTAGGTTTAAGGTTAGGTGTTAGGGAATATAGGATATTGGATGGGAATCAATTATTTGATGCCCACAAGGATATCAATACAACACCGTGTGTGTGTGTGTGTGTGTGTGTGTGTGTGTGTGTGTGTGTGTGTGTGTGTGTGTGTGTGTGTGTGTGTGTGTGTGTGTGTGTGTGTGTGTGTGTGTGTGTGTGTGTGTGTGTGTGTGTGTGTGTGTGTACGTGTGTGTGTACGTGTGTGTGTGTGTGTGTACGTACGTGTACGTACGTGTGTGTATGTGTGTGTCTCTCTCTCTCTCTCTCTCTCTCTCTCTCTCATGGGTAGCACTCCCCAAAACTTCAACTTTTACCATTATAATCAGGATTTCACATCAAATTTTATTCAAACTATTTCAAGAAGACAGACCGACAGAGTGGGAGGAAGGGGGAGAGACAGACAGACAGACAGACAGACAGACAGACAGACAGACAGACAGACAGACAGACAGACAGACAGACAGACAGACAAACAGACAGACAGGACAAACAGACAGACAGACAGGAAGGGGACAGACAGACAGACAGACAGACAGACAGACAGACAGACAGACAGACAGACAGACAGACAGACAGACAGAGTTGGAGGAAGGGGGACAGACAGACAGAGACAGACAGACAGACAGACAGACAGACAGACAGACAGACAGACAGACAGACAGACAGACAGACAGACAGACAGACAGACAGACAGACAGACAGACAGACAGACAGAGACAGACAGAGGAAGGGGAGAGACAGACAGACAGACAGACAGACAGACAGACAGACAGACAGACAGACAGACAGACAGACAGACAGACAGACAGACAGACAGAGTGGAAGGAAGGAAGGGGGAGAGAGAGGGAGACAGACAGACACATCATTTGAACAAACTTAATTTCATAATTTTAACAGACAGAGAAAGTTAAACCCCCCCCCATAGAACCATCCTGACACCCCACACCTCTACAAAGTCCCCCAGATGGCTCAACAACCCCCATATACATGCTCCAGTTTCAGAGAGAGAGAGAGATGGCTGAGTAACCGTGGTCTCCATTCTGTGTGGGTGTGAGTTATTCAGGTGAATTACAATAAGACATGTTGCCTCCCACGCACACAAACACACTGGCAAAACATACAGATTCACAGAGCTACACACTCACCAACACACATAGAGACACAAACACACAAAGCTGTGGGCATCTAGCGCACCAAAGGGAGGAAAGGCTAAGTGTATGAGCATTAACCCATGAGCTGCATTGCTGAAATAGAACATATATAGCTTGTCAATCAATGCTTCTGGAATAACTGACCTCTTCACCCACACTCTTACTCCAAAAAGCCTCTTCTACATCCCAGTATCAGTGTACTTTGTTTCCTCCTTATTCCTAGGAGAAATTCCCCCAGTGCATTAGCCATGGTAGAGCACCATTCTCTGTATCTATTGGCATGCAGCATTCACGGTACTAGATCACAAACAAGACACAGGCAGAGAAAGACCCTCAAACTAAACAAAGATAACTACAACATTGGTACAAAATAAAAACAAAACAATAGCGATAACATTCACCCCTCCTTTCTTTCTCCCAGCTTCTCCAACGATCTCCTGCTGCTCCGTATCAGATGACTTGGTACAGTACATCCATTTACATTTTACATTTAAGTCATTTAGCAGACGCTCTTATCCAGAGCGACTTACAAATTGGTGCATTCACCTTATGACATCCACACCTAACAGTCATGAACGTAGGCAGGCTGAACCCAGAGCATGGAACTCGATGACAGTGTTAGAGAAAATTGTCTCTTCAACAAAACCACATCCCTGGTGGCGTGCCGGCCTTATGGGACATGTGGAAAACTCTCCAAGCCTTGCATAACAGACTTATAGAATGGAGTCAGGCCAGACAAATCACCCCCCTCTAGCTTTAAGAGGAACAGGTGCCTGTCTATGTGTAGGTTCGATCCACCCAGCTCGAACCGTCACTGTACAACAGTCTCTGTGCTGCTAGAACTATCACTGTACAACAGTCTCTGGGCTGCTAGAACCATCACTGTACAACAGTCTCTGTGCTGCTAGAACCATCACTGTACAACAATCTCTGGGCTGCTAGAACCATCACTGTACAACAGTCTCTGTGCTGCTAGAACCATCACTGTACAACAGTCTCTGGGCTGCTAGAACCATCACTGTACAACAGTCTCTGTGCTGCTAGAACCATCACTGTACAACAATCTCTGGGCTGCTAGAACCATCACTGTACAACAGTCTCTGGGCTGCTAGAACCATCACTGTACAACAGTCTCTGTGCTGCTAGAACCGTCACTGTACAACAGTCTCTGTGCTGCTAGAACCGTCACTGTACAACAGTCTCTGTGCTGCTAGAACCGTCACTGTACAACAGTCTCTGGGCTGCTAGAACCGTCACTGTACAACAGTCTCTGGGCTGCTAGAACCGTCACTGTACAACAGTCTCTGTGCTGCTAGAATCGTCACTGTACAACAGTCTCTGGGCTGCTAGAACCGTCACTGTACAACAGTCTCTGGGCTGCTAGAACCATCACTGTACAACAGTCTCTGGGCTGCTAGAACCATCACTGTACAACAGTCTCTGGGCTGCTAGAACAGTCACTGTACAACAGTCTCTGTGCTGCTAGAACCATCACTGTACAACAGTCTCTGGGCTGCTAGAACCATCACTGTACAACAGTCTCTGGGCTGCTAGAACAGTCACTGTACAACAGTCTCTGGGCTGCTTGAAGTCAGAAAGCCATGATCCTAGAAGAAATGTGCACCAGGCCTTGCCCACCCTCATGCAGTGGCAGGTCCACTTTAATCTAATGTTGTCCAGACCTGAAGAAATTGCTAAGGGTCCTCTGAAGGTCTTGTAGCAGGCCACCCCGGGGGTTGTAAAATCATTAGTCTGTGCCACACGGTAGAGGGGGCAAGGTTACCAGCACCCCTCCCCTATAAGACAGCTGGGGTAGCACCCATTTTCACCTAAACAATCTGACACACACCTTCTCCACTACACCCTCCCAGTTATTTTTCTGAAATACATCAGAGCCTAGATAAACCCCCAAAGTCTTCATCCCATCTCTGCCCCACTGAAGCCACCCTGGTAACCGTGGAGCGGACCCTATCTGAAGCTGACCTGCTCACAGCGATTCACTCTTTTCCCAATTAACTCCAGCTAAGGAGGCCCCCTCATACACCTTCAAAGCATTTGAGAGTACCTTAACATCCTCACCCCCTGTAATAAAAACTGTCAGGGCATCTGCATACGCAGACAGTGCTATCGTGGGACCTTTCATTACACCTGGCACAGAGAAACCAGTAAGACTCGCTCTTAAAAATCAAAGCATTGGTTCAATTGCCAGACAATATAACTGTCCTGAAATTTGGAATCCCTGCCTTATACCCCTTTAGACAGGGATAGGCAACTCAAACCACCCCCCACCTTCACCATACATGAGGCCCCAGCATACAGTTAACTCATCCAAGACAAAATAACATCCCCAAACCCAAAGGCTTTCGTTGTTTTGAACAAGTACTGGTGGTCCACATGGTGAAAAGCCTTCTCCTGATCCAAAGAAAGTAAACCCACATTCACATCAGACAGTTTACAAATGTCTAAAACATCTTATTACAATAGAGTGTTCAGGCACACAGTAAGACTGGTCCTTGTGGACCAACAGCCCCAGTTATTCTTTCAACCTGTTTGAGAGACACTTAGATATAATTTTATATTCTGCACACAGCAATGCAACAGGTCCCCATTTTTCAGCAACAATGAAGGCACAGCACATTGACAGGAATTGAAAAGATTCACACACCATAAATATCCCCCTCAAAAGTGCCAGGGGCTCGGCCTGATGAGAGCTTTATAACAGCAGTGGACAGCTCCTGCAGAGTAATGTCAGAGTCCAAAGCAGCTCTCTGCTCGGGGCCCAATTGAGAAAGTCCATGTAACAACTGTTCAGCTCACAGAGGATCACAATCCTCCGCCTTGTAGAGGGCAGAGTAGAAATCCCAGCATGTTGGTGCATCTCAACGTCATCCGTGGTCACCTTCCCATCAGGGACACGAAGGCAGACCATCTGTTTGCATTGCAATGTAGACTGCCCTAGGTTAAAAAAAAGAACTAGCACCCATGTCCTTGAGGGTAGCAAAGAGACCTAATCAAGGCACCCTTCACTCTTTCATGTAAAAACGACCTCAGTTGATGTCTTTTGTCCTGTAAGTTTATGACTGGTCCAGGGTCATTCTGAGTGAGCAACTTCAATTCAATAGATGTGATGTCTTGTTCAAGGGCCCTGACAGTTTCTTTAACTTCAATACCAGAGCAGCATACTGTTGACAAAACACATGGATGTGGGCCTTCCCAGCCTCCCACCATTGTCTCATCGACTCAAAATCACATTTAATAACCCTCATTTTTTCCCAAAACAACTAAGACTTTACACAAAACACGGCGTCATGTAATAACTTAACATTAACATTAAAATACCAATAACGGGATGACTTTCATGGACAGGACAAGTGAATATCAGCAGTAACAATATGATGATCAGAAAAACCCACAGGAGTAATGTCACACCTTCCAACCCTACCACAGTAGTGCTCAGATACATACAACCTGTCTAACCTTACAACCCTACCACAGTAGTGCTCAGATACACACAACCTGTCTAACCTTACAACCCACAGTAGTGCTCAGATACACACAACCTGTCTAACCTTACAACCCTACCACAGTAGTGCTCAGATACATACAACCTGTCTAACCTTACAACCCTACCACAGTAGTGCTCAGATACATACAACCTGTCTAACCTTACAACCCTACTACAGTAGTGTTCAGATACACACAACCTGTCTAACCTTACAACCCTACTACAGTAGTGTTCAGATACACACAACCTGTCTAACGTTACAACCCTACTACAGTAGTGTTCAGATACACACAACCTGTCTAACCTTACAACCCTACCACAGTAGTGCTCAGATACATACAACCTGTCTAACCTTACAACCCTACTACAGTAGTGTTCAGATACACACAACCTGTCTAACGTTACAACCCTACTACAGTAGTGTTCAGATACACACAACCTGTCTAACGTTACAACCCTACCACAGTAGTGCTCAGATACATACAACCTGTCTAACCTTACAACCCTACTACAGTAGTGTTCAGATACATACAACCTGTCTAACGTTACAACCCTACTACAGTAGTGTTCAGATACATACAACCTGTCTAACGTTACAACCCTACTACAGTAGTGCTCAGATACATACAACCTGTCTAACCTTACAACCCTACTACAGTAGTGATCAGATACACACAACCTGTCTAACCTTACAACCCTACTACAGTAGTGCTCAGATACATACAACCTGTCTAACCTTACAACCCTACTACAGTAGTGTTCAGATACACACAACCTGTCTAACCTTATAACCCTACTACAGTAGTGCTCAGATACATACAACCTGTCTAACGTTACAACCCTACTACAGTAGTGTTCAGATACACACAACCTGTCTAACCTTACAACCCTACCACAGTAGTGCTCAGATACATACAACCTGTCTAACCTTACAACCCACAGTAGTGCTCAGATACACACAACCTGTCTAACCTTACAACCCTACCACAGTAGTGCTCAGATACATACAACCTGTCTAACCTTACAACCCTACTACAGTAGTGGTCAGATACACACAACCTGTCTAACCTACAACCCTACCACAGTAGTGCTCAGATACATACCTGTCTAACCTTCCAACCCTACTACAGTAGTGTTCAGATACACACAACCTGTCTAACCTTACAACCCTACTACAGTAGTGCTCAGATACACACAACCTGTCTAACGTTACAACCCTACTACAGTAGTGTTCAGATACACACAACCTGTCTAACGTTACAACCCTACCACAGTAGTGCTCAGATACATACAACCTGTCTAACCTTACAACCCTACTACAGTAGTGTTCAGATACACACAACCTGTCTAACGTTACAACCCTACTACAGTAGTGCTCAGATACATACAACCTGTCCTAACCTTACAACCCTACCACAGTAGTGCTCAGATACACACAACCTGTCTAACCTTACAACCCTACCACAGTAGTGCTCAGATACATACAACCTGTCTAACCTTACAACCCTACTACAGTAGTGCTCAGATACATACAACCTGTCTAACCTTACAACCCTACTACAGTAGTGCTCAGATACACACAACCTGTCTAACCTTACAACCCTACTACAGTAGTGCTCAGATACACACAACCTGTCTAACCTTACAACCCTACTACAGTAGTGCTCAGATACACACAACCTGTCTAACCTACAACCCTACTACAGTAGTGCTCAGATACACACAACCTGTCTAACCTTACAACCCTACTACAGTAGTGCTCAGATACACACAACCTGTCTAACCTTACAACCCTACTACAGTAGTGCTCAGATACACACAACCTGTCTAACCTTACAACCCTACCACAGTAGTGCTCAGATACACACAACCTGTCTAACCTTACAACCCTACCACAGTAGTGCTCAGATACATACAACCTGTCTAACCTTACAACCCTACTACAGTAGTGCTCAGATACATACAACCTGTCTAACCTTACAACCCTACTACAGTAGTGCTCAGATACACACAACCTGTCTAACCTACAACCCTACTACAGTAGTGCTCAGATACATACAACCTGTCTAACCTTACAACCCTACCACAGTAGTGCTCAGATACAAACAACCTGTCTAACCTTACAACCCACAGTAGTGCTCATATACATACAACCTGTCTAACCTTACAACCCTACCACAGTAGTGCTCAGATACATACAACCTGTCTAACCTTACACCACAGTAGTGCTCAGATACAAACAACCTGTCTAACCTTACAACCCTACAGTAGTGCTCAGATACATACAACCTGTCTAACCCACAGTTACAACCCTACCACAGTAGTGCTCAGATACAAACAACCTGTCTAACCTTACAACCCACAGTAGTGCTCATATACATACAACCTGTCTAACCTTACAACCCTACCACAGTAGTGCTCAGATACATACAACCTGTCTAACCTTACAACCCTACCACAGTAGCGCTCAGATGCATACCTGTCTAACCTTACAACCCTACCACAGTAGTGCTCAGATACATACAACCTGTCTAACCTTACAACCCTACCACAGTAGTGCTCAGATACACACAACCTGTCTAACCTTACAATCCTACCACAGTCGTGCTCTTCCGCTTTCACTCGAGACACTATCCAGGGCCCGCTTGATCAAGAAACAAGCCCACGGGCTTTGTCTATAGACTCTGAGACAAAGGTTGAGAAGAAAAAGCTGAAACGTGAAAAGTCGATCTGCTTCCAACTTGAACAGAATTGACACATCACGTCGTTGCGAACGACCACTCCACTTTGTGGGGAATATGTCCACTAAACACGAATCGAAACGCCCATACCTGGAAACAGTCCTGGAGGACTGCTTAACTTGTCATGCGCTAATTGATTTGGGTGCGACAATATCACTCATCTCTCAAACATTGTTTGATGATCAAAAAAGGGCTTCGAAGCCAACTAAACGTTGGTTAAATGTGGAACATTTACATTTACATTTAAGTCATTTAGTAGACGCTCTTATCCAGAGCGACTTACAAATCGGTGCATTCACCTTATGACATCCAGTGGAACAGCCACTTTACAATAGTACATCTAAATCTTTGAGGGGGGGGGGGTGAGAAGGATTACTTATCCTATCCTAGGTATTCCTTAAAGAGGTGGGGTTTCAGGTGTCTCCGGAAGGTGGTGATTGACTCCGCTGTCCTGGCGTCGTGAGGGAGTTTGTTCCACCATTGGGGGCCAGAGCAGCGAACAGTTTTGACTGGGCTGAGCGGGAACTGTACTTCCTCAGTGTGGTAGGGAGGCGAGCAGGCCAGAGACGGATGAACGCAGTGCCCTTGTTTGGGTGTAGGGCCTGATCAGAGCCTGGAGGTACTGAGGTGCCGTTCCCCCTCACAGCTCCGTAGGCAAGCACCATGGTCTTGTAGCGGATGCGAGCTTCAACTGGAAGCCAGTGGAGAGAGCGGAGGAGTGCGTGAGAGAACTTGGGAAGGTTGAACACTTTCTACCATTCTAAATTCCAAGCATCTGCCTCTAACCCTAGGAAGCTCTTTGCCACCTTCTCCTCCCTCTGAATCCTCCCCCCTCCCTCCTCCCTCTCTGCAGATGACTTCGTCAACCATTTTGAAAAGAAGGTCGATGACATCCGATCCTCGTTTGCTAAGTCAAACGACACCGCTGTTCTGCTCACACTGCCCTACCCTATGCTCTGACCTCTTTCTCCCCTCTCTCTCCAGATGAAATCTACCGTCTTGTACGTGCTCCGCCCAACAACCTGCCCGCTTGACCCTATCCCCTCCTCTCTTCTCCAGACCATTTCCGGAGACCTTCTCCCTACCTTACCTCGCTCATCAACTCATCCCTGACCGCTGGCTAGTGCCTCCCGTCTTCAAGAGAGCGAACCCCTTCTGAAAAAACCTACACTCGATCCCTCCGATGTCAACAACTACAGACCAGTATCCCTTCTCTCTTTTCTCTCCAAAACTCTTGAGCGTGCCCCTTGGCCAGCTCTACCGCTATCTCTCTCAGAATGACCTTCTTGATCCAAATCAGTCAGGTTTCAAGACTAGTCATTCAACTGAGACTGCTCTTCTCTGTATCACGGAGGCGCTCCGCACTGCTAAAGCTAACTCTCTCTCCTCTGCTCTCATCCTTCTAGACCTATCGGCTGCCTTCGATACTGTGAACCATCAGATCCTCCTCTCCACCCTCTCCGAGTTGGGCATCTCCGATACACCCACGCTTGGATTGCGTCCTACCTGACAGGGTCGCTCCTACCAGGTGGCGTGGCGAGAATCTGTCTCCTCACCACGAACCACTGGTGTCCCCAGGGCTCTGTTCTAGGCCCTCTCTTATTCTCGCTATACACCAAGTCACTTGGCTCTGTCATAACCTCACATGGTCTCTCCTATCATTGCTATGCAGACGACACACAATTAATCTTCTCCTTTCCCCCTTCTGATGACCAGGTGGCGAATCGCATCTCTGCATGTCTGGCAGACATATCAGTGTGGATGACGGATCACCACCTCAAGCTGAACCTCAGCAAGACGGAGCTCCTCTTCCTCCCGGGGGAAGGACTGCCCGTTCCATGATCTACACGGTTGACAACTCCATTGTGTCCTCCTCCCAGAGCGCTAAGAACCTTGGCGTGATCCTGGACAACACCCTGGCGTTCTCAACTAACATCAAGGCGGTGTCCCGTTCCTGTAGGTTCATGCTCTACAACATCCGCAGAGTACGACCCTGCCTCACACAGGAAATGCGGCGCAGGTCTAATCCAGGCACTTGTCATCTCCCGTCTTGATTACTGCACTCGCTGTTGGCTGGGCTCCCTGCCTGTGCCATTAAACCCCTACAACTCATCCAGAACGGCAGCCCGTCTGGTGTTCAACCTTCCCAAGTTCTCTCACGTCACCCCGCTCCTCCGCTCTCTCCACTGGCTTCCAGTTAAGCTCCTATCCGGTACAAGACCATGGTGCTCGCCTACGGAGCTGTGAGGGAACGGCACCTCAGTACCTCCAGGCTCTGATCAGGCCCTACACCCAAACAAGGGCACTTTGTTCATCCACCTCTGGCCTGCTCGCCTCCCTACCACTGAGGAAGTACAGTTCCCGCTCAGCCCAGTCAAAACTGTTCGCTGCTCTGGCCCCCAATGGTGGAACAAACTCCCTCACGACGCCAGGACAGCGGAGTGCACCTTGTTCCGGAGACACCTGAAACCCCACCTCTTCAAGGAATACCTAGGATAGGGTAAGTAAGGGTAAGTAATCCTTCTCAACCCCAGCTCCCCCAACAAGATTTAGATGCAAGTGGCTGTTCCACTGGTTGTCAGTGGTGTATGCACCAATTTGTAAGTCGCTCTGGATAAGAGCGTCTGCTAAATGACTTAAATGTAAATGTAACACCAGACGGGCTGCGGCGTTCTGGATGAGTTGTAGGGGTTTAATGGCACAGGCAGGGAGCCCAGCCAACAGCGAGTTGCAGTAATCCAGACGGGAGATGACAAGTGCCTGGATTAGGACCTGCGCCGCTTCCTGTGTGAGGCAGGGTCGTACTCTGCGGATGTTGTAGAGCATGAACCTACAGGAACGGGCCACCGCCTTGATGTTAGTTGAGAACGACAGGGTGTTGTCCAGGATCACGCCAAGGTTCTTAGCGCTCTGGGAGGAGGACACAATGGAGTTGTCAACCGTGATGGCGAGATCATGGAACGGGCAGTCCATCCCCGGGAGGAAGAGCAGCTCCGTCTTGCCGAGGTTCAGCTTGAGGTGGTGATCCGTCATCCACACTGATATGTCTGCCAGACATGCAGAGATGCGATTCGCCACCTGGTCATCAGAAGGGGGAAAGGAGAAGATTAATTGTGTGTCGTCTGCATAGCAATGATAGGAGAGACCATGTGAGGTTATGACAGAGCCAAGTGACTTGGTGTATAGCGAGAATAGGAGAGGGCCTAGAACAGAGCCCTGGGGGACACCAGTGGTGAGAGCGCGTGGTGAGGAGACAGATTCTCGCCACGCCACCTGGTAGGAGCGACCTGTCAGGTAAGACGCAATCCAAGCGTGGGCCACGCCGGAGATACCCCAACTCGGAGAGGGTGGAACGATGTGACACTACACTTCGAGGGGTCACTCAGACTACCTCGCCTCTCACATTGAGAGTCATGCTGAAACTACACTTCAAGGACGTATCGCTCGTTCACCCTGTGTATGTTACCAGCCTCGAAACTGTACCCCTGCTACTTGGAGCAGACTTGATGGATCGGTTACTCCCATTGATAGGTTGGAAAACCAACCAGGTATGGTCACAGGCTACAGTGCCTTCTCCACCGACCACACTGTCTTCCCCTAACACTAGCTGCAACACAGTCATTCACGAGGGGTATCTGTCAAAAGCACCCCTTGGGAAAAAGACGTTTAGGAACCACTTGGTGCAGAATCCGATCCAAGGAGATATTTACGATATCTCGACACATTCCGTCAGCCAATCTGATTGACCATTCTTTTCATGATTTCGCGCCAGCTGTCTCTGTGAATGAGCAACTTCCCTCCTCCTTGCAGTCGTGCAATACGGTAGTTGAGATGAACTTCTCTTGCCCTTCGGACACTTCCGCAAACACTGTGGCCGTCTCAGCAAGAAAAACATTGATGCGCAGAGTATACTCTGCTTCCGATGACACACCTTCCGCTTTGTTGAGGAATGTCACCCCTTACAATGACACTAATGGCGTCAGTCCAGCAACTGACCCGATGACTCCCACTGGTGAAACAATTTGCGATATCACAGACCGATATCCTCGTCTCAGTTCGCAGGTACTGAAGAGGTAGCACACGCGGACGCGGTGGTGACTGACAGACCTCGACAGCCACTGAGGGTGTTGAAGCACAAACACCAGGAGATTTGGTTGAAAGGTTACAGCCACTCTCAGAATAACGCGGCTACTGACAACTCGTACATAGGGTCCGAACCTTTCGTTTGCGCCTCAGATACCAACACCGCTGGTGGGTGGGTCCCGAGACACAAAGGGGGGGAATAGTAGCCCAGACCCATGATGAGCCTTATCGAGGCTGGTGGGAGGGTCGAGACTACGGACAACACCGTACGAGGCCACCAGAGCATAAATCAAATCTAGTTGTAAAATCCCCTTTGAGAACAGTGAGGAGCAGACAGGCCCCCAGACAGGGATTATCTTAGAACACATCTAAGATAGTACTGAGGTGTACCACACTGGTCGTAAAGGAAGTCCAGTGGACCTGTCCACCTCCATAACAAATGGCAACAATAATCATTCCTTGCCATGTGTAGTAGTCACTACAAGACAACTAGTAAAATGCTCTAATCAAGTATTCCTGTAGGATAACATTTCATAATAAATCGGTAGGACAACTGCACCCCTTGAGTACCAGTACCAATTCCACAGTCAGTCCAGCAACACTCAGTAAGAGGATTAGTAACCTCACAAGTTAAATTGCTATTGATAATAGCAACATAGGGGTCACTCAGAGTGCAGCACGGGGAAGGGAATCTCCATTGCACTCCTCCAATGGTTACACACGCCACTAATAAATAGAACCCTCCATTCAGGAGAAAAGTTATTAGAAGTCATGAACCACGATCACACCACGTACGACTGGTCTAATACTTAGAGTACTTCCGTCATGAGGTTAGCTCCTCCGTGGATAACTTAGCTATGAAGTATACTTTTCCATACCTACCGCCACTACAATAGTGGAAGACAGTGACTGGTAGTAAAGTCACTACAGTCTCCCTCGACACCAATTCTGACTGACCTCCAGGCATTGACCTGAAAATTACCTGACTACGTCAGACTCATTCTGAACAAGTTTACATTTACATTTAAGTCATTTAGCAGACGCTCTTATCCAGAGCGACTTACAAATTGGTGCATTCACCTTATGACATCCAGTGGAACAGCCACTTTACAATAGTGCATCTAAATCTTTTAAGGGGGGTGAGAAGGATTACTTTATCCTATCCTAGGTATTCCTTAAAGAGGTGGGGTTTCAGGTGTCTCCGGAAGGTGGTGATTGACTCCGCTGTCCTGGCGTCGTGAGGGAGTGTGTTCCACCATTGGGGAGCCAGAGCAGCGAACAGTTTTGACTGGGCTGAGCGGGAACTGTACTTCCTCAGTGGTAGGGAGGCGAGCAGGCCAGAGGTGGATGAACGCAGTGCCCTTGTTTGGGTGTAGGGCCTGATCAGAGCCTGGAGGTACTGAGGTGCCGTTCCCCTCACAGCTCCGTAGGCAAGCACCATGGTCTTGTAGCGGATGCGAGCTTCAACTGGAAGCCAGTGGAGAGAGCGGAGGAGCGGGGTGACGTGAGAGAACTTGAACACCAGACGGGCTGCGGCGTTCTGGATGAGCTGTAGGGTTTAATGGCACAGGCAGAGAGCCCAGCCAACAACGAGTTGCAGTAATCCAGACGGGAGATGACAAGTGCCTGGATTAGGACCTGCGCCGCTTCCTGTGTGAGGCAGGGTCGTACTCTGCGGATGTTGTAGAGCATGAACCTACAGGAACGGGCCACCGCCTTGATGTTAGTTGAGAACGACAGGGTGTTGTCCAGGATCACGCCAAGGTTCTTAGCGCTCTGGGAGGAGGACACAATGGAGTTGTCAACCGTGATGGCGAGATCATGGAACGGGCAGTCCTTCCCGGGAGGAAGAGCAGCTCCGTCTTGCCGAGGTTCAGCTTGAGGTGGTGATCCGTCATCCACACTGATATGTCTGCCAGACATGCAGAGATGCGATTCACCACCTGGTCATCAGAAGGAGGAAAGGAGAAGATTAATTGTGTGTCGTCTGCATAGCAATGATAGGAGAGACCATGTGAGGTTATGACAGAGCCAAGTGACTTGGTGTATAGCGAGAATAGGAGAGGGCCTAGAACAGAGCCCTGGGGGACACCAGTGGTGAGAGCGCGTGGTGAGGAGACAGATTCTCGCCACGCCACCTGGTAGGAGCGACCTGTCAGGTAGGACGCAATCAAGCGTGGGCCGCGCCGGAGATGCCCAACTCGGAGAGGGTGGAGAGGAGGATCTGATGGTTCACAGTATCGAAGGCAGCCGATAGGTCTAGAAGGATGAGAGCAGAGGGAGAGAGTTAGCTTTAGCGGTGCGGAGCGCCTCCGTGATACAGAGAAGAGCAGTCTCAGTTGAATGACTAGTCTTGAAACCTGACTGATTTGGATCAAGAAGGTCATTCTGAGAGAGATAGCGGGAGAGCTGGCCAAGGACAGCACGTTCAAGAGTTTTGGAGAGAAAAGAAAGAAGGGATACTGGTCTGTAGTTGTTGACATCGGAGGGATCGAGTGTAGGTTTTTTCAGAAGGGGTGCAACTCTCGCTCTCTTGAAGACGGAAGGGACGTAGCCAGCGGTCAGGGATGAGTTGATGAGCGAGGTGAGGTAAGGGAGAAGGTCTCCGGAAATGGTCTGGAGAAGAGAGGAGGGGATAGGGTTGTAATCTGCCAGGATACTTGGTTTCCTTCCCTTGACATGTGCGCTTGCGTAAGCATAAACTCACATGCACAACGGAACATCCAATTAGGATTTATGCGAGGATCACTTAAGGGTCCAAGATGAATACCAGCCTTAGTAAAGTTTAACATTTATTTGAGGCCTTTAACTCTACAGCTACAGTACTCACCAGTTCTCTTCCCAGAAGTCCATAGGTCATCCCTGTAGACTGCCCAAAACTAGTGCCTTACAGCTGTAGACTTCTCATATAGTTATCAACTTAGGATAGTACCCTAAGGAAATTAGGAAAGCCCTCGATATGACATTAGACAATACCATGATAGGGTCATTTTGCCAAGACCATGGACGTATATAGAATACAACCAATTAGATGATTAAGGTGGCATAACTATATTTTGTTTTGTTTATGTTTTCAATCCTTTTGTTTCATTTTCTTCGGCACGTAGAAAGTGATAGAGCCATAAACAACTTCCACATACAACCATCAGTTAGTGCCACAACGCAGCTCATTTGGGAGGAAATGTAATGATATATATCATGAGTGTGTGTGCGTTGTTAACATCTGCCTAAGTTACTGCCCAGATCTTCCAGTCTGGACGACCAGACGAACAGTCTGGACAGTCGGGAACGGCGATCCCAATCCGGACATCCGCTGCCAGCCATGGAACGGACTTCTTCCTTTGCAGACACCCTACCCGGGTCGACCAACAGGGGGGGGGACTGCAACAGCGACCACCAAATGGACATCTGCTGTCGGATGTCCAGTTGATGAGCGGACTTCATTCGCAGAAACCCTACCCGGGTCGACCACCAGATAGGGACCACAACGATGGTCCACAACCAGGACAACCCATGGTAATTTTTATGTTGGTTTGCAACATGCAGGTTAATCGCAAGATTGAACCCAACATGGGGGGACTGTCATGACGTTGGCCTGGGGGTAGGTATATGACAGTCATAAATACCTCTTTCCCCCTTTTTCCTCTCTCTACCGTACTGAGGTTACATTTGCAAAACCCTTGGTTAACATAAAGATTCTGGGAACATCAGAAGGTGGGGGGAAATTAACGATATTCTGGCAATCCGATCAATTGAACGTATGCGGTGGTACTTAATGAATATGATGTCAGTTCGGTTGTCATCTGATACATTCTCATCAATGATAAGATGACAAACTCTACAGTGAAAAGTCAGAGTTATCGGATTCACATGGAGTTGTTGTTCAATTTCAATGTTTGAATATTAAATTATTCGTGATGGGATGAAATGTGATTTTAGCTTCAAAAATATGAGATTTGGGTTTTCATAAGATAGGGCTCTGCTCAATCAGTGGCCCGCCCCTGTGAAGGGACATGGCCTATAAAAACTTTTCAAACACGCCCTCCTCTCCCTTCCTATATAAGCCCTTGACGACAATATAACCTCCTGTTCCGGGATGTAGGACGACGGTCCGATGTCAGAATGGTTCAGATAATAACTACAGAATGAAGCCAACATCAGCGTGAGCTTTGGTTGCGAATTGTATGAACTTTGAACTCTTATTCACTACAGAAGTGATACCTCCTTGCCGTTGAGTCAGCAACCGCAGCTGCAAATGCAGGTTAGGAAGGAACAGACAGAGTATCCCGTCTACCACACAACGACGTTACTACCAACCCTACGTTACTACCTTGGACGTCAGTGGTGCACAGCTGGAGACTAGGCTATATATACACCAGCATGGAGTACCTTAACCTCACATACTGTTGAGAGGTAAAAGAGGAGGAGGAGGACGTAGAGAAGGCGAGAGATTTGGAAAGATGTAAGAGAGCGCAGGGGATTAAGACGGTCTATAAGTAAGAGAGAGAGAGAGAAAGAGAGAGAGAGAGAGAGAGAGAGAGAGAGAGAGAGAGAGAGAGAGAGAGAGAGAGAGATTCAGCAGACAGGCATACAGTGGGCGAGTGCAGTGCCAGCTGAGGTTGATTAGCACACAGCTCTGCTGCACAGTGACTAATGGGAGCGAGAATGAGAGCTGCCAAAGCATGACTCAAAGCTTCCTGTCTGTCTGTCTGCTGGGGCCAAACAGGGAACAACAAGACACCCAGAGAAACATTAGAGCTGTCTGCCTGCCAAAGACCTGCAGCTGCTGAATGGAGGTGGAGAAAAAGAGAGGGGGAATGAGAGTGGAGAGGAAGGAGAGAGATAATTAAGACAGAAACAGGAGGCAGGAGAGATCAAAAGAAAGGGAGAATTCAGATAGGAATAGGCCTAATGTTACGGGTGAAAAAGCCCATAATAATGTTGGGACAGTGTGCATTTCTGGTGTTAGCTAGGTCAGTTATAAATAGTACAGTAGGATAGGACTGTCCTACTGAGGCTGATCTCTGTAGATGTCTGTGTACTGTACAGTGGTGGTAGAGCTGCTTGGCTTTAGGGCAGCCTCTGTAAAACACACCAGACCATAGGAATGATCACACACCCACACAGACACACACACACCCACACACATGTGCTTGTGCGCACACACAGACACGTACGCATTCTCGCCCATGCCTAAAACATCTTTCTCAGAACTGTGTCTATCTTGCTCTCATCATTTTCCTTTCCATTGCTCTCTGTCTCTCTCTCCTCACACTCTCAATGTATTTTTCTCCATTTCTGACACTCTCTCTGCAATGCCAGTTAAACACGCCTTCACTTTCTACATGCAGGGGGAAAAATGGGTTGCTTAGCAACTTCACCCTGCAGACCCTCCTCTTGTTGGTCTGTGTGTTTCTTCTCTACCACACAACTCTCCCTTTCCTCCCTCCTTCTCGCTCTCCCTCTTCTCTCTCCCATCCTACTCAGACAGAAATATGATCTTACAATACACAATGACTTCACCCAAAGCCATACTACTTTAAAAACCACTGACATGGACAAAACAGAATATTAAAGATAAAGACCATTCAAACACCCACCCACATTGATTTCCTCTCTTTCACCCCATCCATCCATCTCTCTTTCCTCATTCTCTTTCTTTTCCTCCACTCTCTCTGGCTCAATCCTCATCTGCCTTTGTACTACAAACTGATTTGTCATCCATCTTCATGTCATTCCATGTTATAACACAGTCCTTAGTGCTTCAGAATGTACTCACACCACTTGACTTTTACCACATTCTATTGTGTTACGAAGTGCGATTCAAATGGATTCAATTGTCATTTTTTTTGTCAACGATCTAAACAAAATACTCTGCAATGTCACAGTGGAAGAAAAAGTCTAGCATTTGTAAAACATTTATGAAAAATAAAACACTAATATATCTTGATTAGATAAGTATTCAACCCTCCCGAGTCAATACATGTTAGAATCACATTTGTGAGTCTTTCTGGGAAAGTTTTGCATACCTGGATTGTACAATATTTGCATATTATTATTTTTTTAATTCCTCAAGTTCTGTCAAGTTGGTTGTTGCTAGACAGCCATTTTCAAGTCTTGCAATAGACTTTCAAGCCGACTTAAGTCAAAACTATAACTAGACTACCCAGTGTCATCTTTGTTAGCAACTCCAGTGTATATTTAGCCTTGTGTTTGAGGTTGTCTGGCTGAAAGGTGAATTTGTCTCCCAGTGTCTGATGGAAAGCAAACTGAACCAGCTTTTGTTCTATGATTTTGCTGGGCTTAGCACTATTCTGTTTCTTTATATCCTAAAAAAAAATCCTAGTCCTTGCCGATGACAAGCATACCCATAACATGATGCTGCTAGCACTATACTTGAAAATATGAAGAGGGGTATTCAGTGATGTCACGGCCGTCGTCGGAATGAGACCAAGGTGCAGCGTGGCAAGTGTACATTTTCTTTTATTTGTAAAAATGTTGCCAACAAAACAAGAAATAACAAAAACGACCGTGAAGCTTACAAAGGCTATAGTGCCCCAAACAAAGACAACTACCCACACTGAAAGAAGGGAAAAGGGCTACCTAAGTATGATTCCCAATCAGAGACAACAATAGACAGCTGTCTCTGATTGAGAACCATACCCGGACAAAACATGCCCACCCCACATCACACCCTGACCAAACCAAATAGAGAAATAAAACGGTTCTCTAAGGTCAGGGCGTGGCAAGTGATGCGTTGTGTTGGATTTGCCCCAAACATAACGCTTTGTATTCAGGACAAAGAGTGTATTTCCTTACCACATTTTTAGCAATGCATGTTTTGGAATATGTTTATTCTATTCCCTCTGTCAATTAGGTTAGTAATGTGGAGTAATGTTGTTGATCCATCCTCAGTTATCTCCTATCACAGCCATTAAAAGGTTGTGAAGTCACCGTTGGCCTCATGGTGAAATCCCTGAGCGGTTTGCTTCCTCTTTAGAAGGATGACTGTATCTTTGTAGTGATTGGGTGTATTGATACACCATGCAAAGTGTAATTAATAACTTCACCATGCTCAAAGGGACATTCAATGTCTTCTTTTTTTATCTACCAACAGCCCTTCTTGGCAAGTCATTGGAAATCCTCCCTGGTCTTTGTGATTGAATCTGTGTTTGAAATTCACTGCTTGACTGAGGGACCTTATGGATAATTGGATGTGTGGGGTACAGAGATGAGATCCTGTTAAACACAAAAATGTCGCTGAGATGATGGGCCGACCACATGCATTGCCATGCCCCTTTCCACGCTCACAGATAAGCTTTTCTTAACCAGAAATAAACCTGTCTTTATATAGAAACAACCAACAGTATCCCTCAGGACATCTTCAAATCTCACTGTCAATTCTCTTCATAAACACTATTACTGCATACAGAGTCCATGCAAATTACTTTGTGATTTATTTAGGCCTACTATAACAAAGGGTTTGAATACTTATTGACTCAAGACTTTTCAGCTTTAAATTTTTTATTCATTTGTAAAAAATACAAAAATACAAAAAAAAACAATTGTGTGTAAACCAATGACAAAAAAAATCTACATTTAATAAATGTTTAATTCAGGCTGGAATGCAACAACATTTTGAAAAAGTCAAGGGGTGTGAACACAGTACTGTATGTACTGTACCCCATGTAGAGCTCTCCTCTCTATCCACTTCTCCTGCTCCACTGAAGAGGTAGTAATACTGGCTGATTCTCAACCTTCATTGTAATCTGTCTTTTGCATTTATTAGGGCTATTCTTAAAGTGACTGGATTTTCTCTGCTCCCTTTCCCCCTCTCTCTCACCCTCCCTTTCCCCCTCTCTCTCACCCTCCCTTTCCCCCTCTCTCTCGCCCTCCCTTTCCCCCTCTCTCTCACCCTCCCTTTCCCCCTCTCTCCCTCTCCCTCCCTTTCCCCCTCTCTCTCCCCCTCCCTTTCCCCCTCTCTCTCTCTCTCCCTCCCTTTCCCCCTCTCTCTCTCACCCTCCCTTTCCCCCTCTCTCTCACCCTCCCTTTCCCCCTCTCTCTCACCCTCCCTTTCCCCCTCTCTCTCGCCCTCCCTTTCCCCCTCTCTCTCCCTCCCTTTCCCCCCTCTCCCTCCCTTTCCCCCTCTCCCTCCCCTTTCCCCCTCTCTCTCCCCTCTCCCCCTCCCTTTCCCCCTCTCTCTCTCTCACCCTCCCTTTCCCCCTCTCTCTCTCACCCTCCCTTTCCCCCTCTCTCTCCCCCTCCCTTTCCCCCTCTCTCTCCCCCTCCCTTTCCCACTCCCTTTCCCAATCTCTCTCACCCCTGCCTTTCCCCCTCTCTCTCTCTCACCCTCCCTTTCCCCCTCTCTCTCTCCTCTCTCTCTCTCACCCTCTCTCCCACCCTCTCTCTCACCCTCTCTCACCCTCTCTCTCACCCTCTCTCACCCTCTCTTTCACCCTCCCTTTCACCCTCTCTCTCACCCTCTCCCCTCCCCCCCTCTCTCCCCTCTCTCTCCCTCTCTCTCCCCCTCTCTCCCTCTCATCCTCCCTTTCCCCCTCTCTCTCCCCCCCCCTCTCTCTCACCCTCTTTCCCCCTCTCTCTCTCTCCCTCCCTTCCCTTTCCCCCTCTCTCTCCCCCTCTCTCACCCTCTCTTCCCCCTCTCTCCCCCTCTCTCTCTCTCACCCTCCCCCCTCTCTCACCCTCCCTTTCCCCCCCCTCTCTCTCTCCCCCCCTCCCCCTCTCTCTCCCCTCCCCCTCTCTCTCCCCCTCTCTCTCTCACCCTCCCTTTCCCCCTCCTCCCCCTCTCTCTCACCTCTCTCTCTCTCACCCTCCCTTTCCCCCTCTCTCTCCCCCTCTCTCTCTCTCCCTCCCCCTCTATCTCTCCCCCCTCCCTTTTCCCCTCTCTCTCCCCTCTCTCTCACCCTCCCTTTCCCCCTCTCTCTCCCCCTCTCTTTCCCCTCTCCCCCTCTCTCTCCTCCCCTCTCTCTCACCCTCTCTCTCACCCTCCCCCTTCCCCCTCTCTCTCACCCTCCCTTTCCCCCTCTCTCACCCTCTCTCACCCCTCTCTCTCCCTCTCTCTCTCCCCCTTTCTCTCCCCTCTCCCCTCTCCCCCCTCTCTCTCCCTCCCACCCCTCTCTCCCCCTCTCTCACCCTCCCCCCCTCTCTCCCCCTCTCTCTCCCCTTTCCCCCTTTCCCCCTCTCCCCCTCTCTCCCCCCTCTCTCTCCCCCCTTTCCCCCTCTCTCTCCTCCCTCCCTTTCCCCCTCTCTCTCCCCCCCTTTCCCTTTCCCCCTCTCCCCCTCTCTCCCTCCCTCACCCTTCTCTCCCCCTTCACCCTCCCACTCTCTCACCCTCCTCTTTCCCCCTCTTTCTCCTCTCACCCTCTCTCTCACCCTCCCTTTTCCCCCTCCCTCCCCTCTCACCCTCCCTTTCCCCCTCTCTCTCTCACCCTCTCTCACCCCCCCTCCCCCTCTCTCTCCCCTCTATCTCTCTCTCCCCCCCCTCTCCCCCCCTCCCCTCTCTCTCCCCCCTTTCCCCCTCTCTCATCCTCCCTTTCCCCCTCTCTCTCTCCCTCCCCCTCTCTCTCACCCTCCCTTTCCCCCTCTCTCTCTCCCCTCTCTCTCACCCTCCTTTCCCTTTTCCCTTTCTCTCTCTCCCTTTTACCCTCTCTCTCACCCTCTCCCCCCTCTCTCCCCCCTCTCTCTCACCCTCTCCCTCTCCTCTCTTCCCCCTCTCTCTCCCCCTCTCTCACCCTCCCCCTTCTTCCCCCTCTCTCTCCCCTCTCTCTCCCCCTCTCTCTCCCCTCTCTCTCATCCTCCCTTTCCCCCTCTCTCTCCCCCTCTCACCCTCTCCCCCCTCTCTCTCTCTCACCCTCCCTTTCCCCTTTCCCACTCTCTCTCCCCCTCTCTCACCCTCCCCCTTTCCCCCCTTTCCCCCCCCTCTCTCTCCCCCCTCTCTCACCCTCTCTTCCCCCTCTCTCTCTCCCTCTCTCTCACCCTCCCCTTTCCCCTCTCTCTCATCCTCTCTCACCCCTCTCTCTCTCACCCTCCCTTTTCCCCTCTCTCTCCCCTCTCTCACCCTCCCTTTCCCCCTCTCTCTCCCCCCCTCTCTCTCACCCTCCCTTTCCCCCTCTCTCTCCCCCCACTGCGACCTGTATGCTCTCGTTGACTGGCCCTCGCTTCATATTCGTCGCCAAACCCACTGGCTCCAGGTCATCTATAAGTCTTTGCTAGGTATAGCTCTGCCTTATCACAGCTCACTGGTCACCATAGCAATACCCACCCGTAGCACGCGCCCCAGCAGGTATATTTCACTGGTCACCCCCAAAGCCAACATCCCCTTTGGCCGCATTTCCTTCCCGTTCTCTGCTGCCAATGACTGGAACGAACTGCAAAAATCACTGAAGTTGGAGACTTATATCTCCCTCACTAACTTTAAGCACCAGTTGTCAGAGCAGCTTACCGATCGCTGCAGCTGTACACAACCCATCTATCTGTAAATAGCCCATCCAACCAACTACCTACCTCATCCCCATATTTGTTTTTGTTTTTCTGCTCTTTTGCACACCAGTATTTCTACTTGCACATCCTCATCTGCACATATATCACTCCAGTGTTAATTGCTAAATTGTCATTACTTTGCCGCTATTGGCCAATTTATTGCCTTACCCCCTTACTTCATTTGCACACACTGTATACAGATTTTTCTATTGTGTTATTAACTGTACGTTTATTTATCCCATGTGTAACTCTGTGTCGCACTGCTTTGCTTTATCTTGGCCAGGTTGCAGTTGTAAAAGAGAACCTGTTCTCAACTGGCCTACCTGGTTAAATAAAGGTGAAATAAAAAAAATATAAAGAAATAAAAAGAAAAGCCTTCTATGCCATTAAAAGGAACATTAAAATCGAAATTCGCATTAGGATCTGCCTCAAATTTTTCCAATCAGTGATAGAACCAATTGCCCTATATGGCAGTGAAGTATGGGGTCCACTCTCTAATAATTAATTTACCAAATGGGACAAACATCCAATCGAAATACTGCATGCAGAGTTTTGCAAGAGTGTATTCCAAATTTGACAACCATCTAAATGAATCAACCCCAAAACATTTAATCACACAGTCCTACAATTTAGGTATTTTAATAAGATCCCCATTAGCTGTGCAAACGCAGCAGCTACTCTTCCTGGGGTCAACATAAAACATGACATAATACAGAACATTAATAGAACAGAACTACAGTACATCAATCTACATTCATAACTACATACATGTACAATGTCAAGAGATGAAACAAGAGAAGAGACCCCTCAGCCAGAGGCTCCGTTCACTAACCCAAATCAGGCCCCAAGAGCCTCAAGACAGCACTCAGCACAAATAAAAATATATAACCTATTGGAAAGACACCACAACATAAAGTAAGTCAACTTCAATGCTATTTGGCTCTAAACAAATAGTACACGGTGGCAGACTGTCTGACCACTGTGACTGATAGAAGACTGAGGAAAACAGTGACTATGTACAGACTCAGTGAGCAGTCTGGCCATAGAGACAGGTTGTCAGAGGCAAACCTGGCAGCCCAGAGAGGACAGGCTGTACTCACTCTGCCCCCGGGGAGAGGTAGAGACAGAGATAAGTGTCCTATTACACGTCGTAAAATACTGAACCTAATACAATATTTATTTTCCGAAATTACCATTCAGTACAAGGTATTTGGAACTCTAAAAAAAACATTTTTGGCAGCCAAATATGTATCCTCCTGTCACAACCCGAGGTACGGCCAGTGACAAGTACAATGTCATGTTAATAACACTTGATATTTGGCTTTCATACCATGACATGTGACTTTCAGTCAAGTTTAATTGACCTTTATTTCAACAAGGAAGTCATATTGAAACTAAACTCTCTTGGAAATGAGCCCTGCACAATACAAAAATGCACACCTCAATAGGCAAGAATTGTCACAACTTCCGCCGAAGTTGGTCCCTCTCCTTGTTCGGGAGGCTTTCGGCAGTCGAAGTCGCCGACCTCCTAGCCATCGCTGATCCTCTTTTCATTTTCCTTTGGTTTTGTCTTGTATCACACCTGGTTCCAATCCCATTCATTACATGTTGTGTATTGAACCCTCTCTTCCCCCTCATTGTCCATGTCGGTGATTTTGTTTGTAAGCGTTGTGTAAGTTATGTTCTGGTGTACGACGGGTTTTGTACCCACTTGTATTATTTTGTATATTTTGGTTTGCGGAGATTTGAGCACATAACTGCTCCGTTTATACCAAGTTCGATCTCCTGCGCCTGACTTCCCTGCCACCAGCACGCACCCTTACAAGTATAGATTAACATAAATATTCAAAATATACACATTAAGAGAAAGAAAACACAGTCAATTAAAACAAACACATTCTCCATTACAAAAATGTGGGCTGTCCGAATTCCCCTAGGGACTTCAAAGCATCAAATCAAAACGTATTTTGGAGATTATTCCAAACATACAGTAAAGAAGGAAGGAAGTTAAAGGCTGATTGACCTAACTCTGTAGACACCAAAGGAGTGTCCAGAGTTAACCAACCCTGTGAACGGGTTTGATAACTTGTCATTTTAAATGTTAATAGTGAAGTTAGGTAAGTTGGAAGCTTGTGGAGCAGGGCTTTGTAAACAAAAAGAGCGTAATGATGTGATCTACGTGACTTCAATGAGATCCAGCCAACCTTTAAGTAAAGAATGATGTGATGAGTAATAAAACTCTCCCGTGATAAAATGAAGGTCGCTATGAGAAACGGCATCCAGGGGTTTAAGAGTAGTGGCAGCTGCACATTGATAAATAGTATCACCATAATCAAGAACAGGTAGAAAGGTTGAATGCACAATCTGCTTCTTTCTGACTAGAAAGAGGCAACATCTGTTTCTAGAAAGAAACGGAGACTGGACTACTACTATTGCTTTCATATATTATTATTTTCATGAATATTGTAGTTGTAGTTACTGTTTATGGTAATACTATTTCCAATACTACTGTCATCATTGATGCCTTATTGCTCATGGTCCCACCATTGTTGCTATATGTGTACTTTGACAATATAAGTCATTTAACCTACCTTGTTAATAATCTACTGAATAGAATTTTGAGAGAGAGAGAGAGAGAGAGAGAGAGAGAGAGAGAGAGAGAGAGAGAGAGAGAGAGAGAGAGAGAGAGAGAGAGAGAAACTTACTGGCTGTCAGACAGGGTGCACATGTCTCTCAGTAGTCCCCACTGGCAGAATATTTACCACAGGGCCAGGCTGAAGTTGTGTGTTAAATAAATCAAGTGCTGTTCCAAGGTCTGGAGAAACTCAACTCACTGTGGAACTAGATGAGATTCCTGACTGCAGTTGTCTTCTGCCTGTCAGGAACAAGACCTGAAAACAGATACTAGATGTACTGTAGTATGCAATATGAGAATTGGAGTATTCATGTGTTCCCAGGAAGTGTTGTATGTGGTTGTAGCAGGAGAAGATCATTAACGAGAGGAGAAGATCATTATCAAGAACAACCAACACCTGAGAATCCCACAGGACGTCAGCCCAGAGAGACAGAGAGAGACAGAGACAGAGACAGAGACAGAGACAGAGACAGAGACAGAGAGCAGAGAGTAGAGAGGCAGAGACAGATTCAGGCTGCACATGGAGGGAGGTGAAAAATGGAAAAGAGAAAGACATGAGTGAGAAAAAGAGAGAGAGAAAGGGGGTGGTGGAAAATTTGTGCAAGAAAAAAAGATCAAAGTGAGCAGAGATCTCAAATGACCTCATGCTGCCGGAGAGAGCATATTAATGTACACCTCAGGGAAGAGTGTACAGAGCAACAATTAACCAACCAACAACTGTGAATCCCACAGGACGCCAACCCAGAGAGACCCCAATAACTACCGTCAGATATGCATCAACAGCAACCTTGGGAAAATCCTCTGCATTATCATTAACAGCAGACTCGTACATTTCTCCAGTGAAAACAATGTACTGAGCAAATGTCAAATTTCACACCCTAACTGACAAACAAAAAAATCAAAAGAAAGGCAAAGTCTTCAAGTTTTGTTGATTACTAAAAAGCTTTTTACTAAATTTGGCATGAGGGTCTGTTATACAAATTGATGAAAAGCGGTGTTGGGGGGAAAAACATATGACATTATAAAATCCATGTCCACAAACAACAAGTGTGCATTTAAAATTGGCAAAAAACACACACAAACACACATTTCTTTCCACAGGGCTGAGGGGTGAGACAGGGATACAGCTTGAGGCCCACCCTCTTCAACATATATCAACGAATTGGCACTAGAACAGTCTGCAGCACTCGGCCTCATCCTACTAGAATCTGAATGTCTACTGAAGATCTGGTGCTTCTGTCCCAAACGAAGGAGGGCCTACAGCAGCACCTAGATATTCTGCACAGATTCTGTCAAACCTGGGCCCTGACAGTAAATCTCACTAAGACAAAAATAATGGTGTTCCAAAGAAGGCCCAGTTGCCAGGACTGTAACAGTATTCATTGTCTGAAGAAGAGGAAGAAGAATCATTGGACCAAAGTGCAGCATGGTAAGTGTTCATGCTTTTTATTGACACTGAACACTATAACAAAAATAACAAAGCGAATAACCGAAACCGAAACAGTCCTGTAAGGTGCAAAACACTAAACAGAAATTAACTACCCACAAAAACCCTGTGGGAAAAATCGACCTAAGTATGGTTCCCAATCAGAGACAACGATAGACAGCTGTCCCTGATTGAGAACCATACCCGGCCAAAACAAAGAAATACAAAACCATAGAAAAAAGAACATAGAATGCCCACCCAAATCACACCCTGACCAAACCAAAATAGAGACATAAAAAGCTCTAAGGTCAGGGCGTGACAAGGACCACAAATACTAATTCTATCTAGACAATGTTGCCCTAGAGCACACAAAAAAACAATACCGGCTCTGCATCGCAGTGCTAGCTGTGCCACTAAAGATTCTGGGTTTGAGTACAGGCTCTGTCGCAGCCGGCCTCTACAGGGAAACCCATGGGCAGCGCACAATAGTCCCAGCGTCGTCCGGGTTAGGGGAGGGTTTGGCCGGCAGGGATGTACTTGTCCCATCGCACATTAGCGACTCCTTAGGTGGGCCGGGCACAGTGCACACTGACACGGTCGCCAGGTTTACGGTGTTTCCTCCGACACATTGGTGCGGCTGGCTTGCAGGTGAAGTGGGCATTGTGTCAAGAAGCAATGCGGCTTGGTTGGGTTGTGTTTCGGAGGACGCACGGCTCTCGACCTTCACCTCTCCCGAGTCCGTACGGGAGATGCAGCGATGAGACAAGACAGTAACAACAAATTGGATACCACAAAATTGGGGAGAAAAAGGGGTGAATAAAAAAATATATATACAGTATATAATATTAAATTTGAAAAGAAACAAGACCTACCTCGGCCTAAACATCAGCGCCACAGGTAACTTCCACAAAGCTATGAACGATCTGAGAGACAAGGCAAAAAGGGCCTCCAATGCCATCAAAAGAAAGATAAAATTCCACAAACCAATTAGGATATGACTAAAAATACTTGAATCAGTTATAGAACCCATTGCCCTTTATGGTTGTGAGGTCTGTGGTCTGCTCACCAACCAATAATTCACAAAATGGGACAAACACCAAATTGGGACTCTGCATGCAGAATTCTGCAAAAATATCCTCTGTGTACAACGTAAAACACCAAATAATGCACGCAGAGCAGAATTAGGCTGATACCCTCTAATTATCTAAATCCTTAACTTCTTACGGCTGAGATCACGTTAACAGGATTGATATGACAACAGCCAGTGAAAGTGCAGGGCGCCAAATTCAAACAACAGAAATATCATAATTAAAATTCCTCAAGCATAAAGTATTTTACACCATGTTAAAGATAAACTTTGTTAATCCCACCACAGTGTCTGATTTCAAAAAGGCTTTATGACAAAAGCATACCATGCGATTATGTTTTGTCAGCACCTAGTCACAGAAAAACACAGCCATTTTTCCAGCCAAAGAGAGGAGTCACAAAAAGCAGAAATAGAGATAAAATTATTCACTAACCTTTGATGATCTTCATCAGATGACACTCATAGGACTTCATGTTACACAATACATGTATGTTTTGTTCGATAACGTTCATATTTATATCCAAAAATCTCAGTTTACATTGGCACGTTATGTTCAGTAATGTTTCAGTGATTTTGCAGAACAACATAAATTTACAGAAATACTCATAATAAACATTGATAAAAGATACACGTTTTATGCATGAAACTTTAGATAAACTTCTCCTTAATGCAACCGCTGTGTCAGATTTCAAAAAAACTTTACAGAAAAAGCACACCATGCTATAATCTGAGTACAGCGCTCAGAGACCAAAACAAGCCATACAGACACCTGCCATGTTGTGGAGTCAAGAGAAGTCAGAAATAGCATTATAAATATTCACTTACCTTTGATGATCTTCATCAGAATGCACTCCCAGGAATCCCAGTTCCACAATAAATGTTTGTTTTGTTTGATGAAGTCAATAATTTATGTCCAAATACCTTCTTTTTGTTTGTGCGTTTAGTTCACAAATCCAAATTCAAGACACGCAGGCCAGACGAAAAGTCAGAAAATTCCATTACAGTTCGTAGAAACATGTCAAACGATGTATAGAATCAATCTTTAGGATGTTTTTAACATAAATCTTCAATAATGTTTCAACTGGAGAATTCCTTTATCTTTAGAAAGGAAAAGGAACGCAGCTACCTCTCACGGGCGTGCGCCTGACTGAGCTCATGGCATTCTGCCAGACCTCTTAGTCAATCAGCTCTTATTCTATCCTCCTTCACAGTAGAAGCTTGAAACAAGCTTCTAAAGACTGTTGACATCTAGTGGAAGCCTTAGGAAGTGCAATATGACCCAATAGACACTATATTGGCTATGCAACGACTTGAAAACCTACAAACTTAAGATTTCCCACTTTGCCTGCCATATGAGTTCTGTTATACTCACAGACATCATTCAAACAGTTTTAGAAACTTTTTTCTATCCAAATATACTAATTATATGCATATCTTAGCTTCTGGGCCTGAGTAGCAGGCAGTTTACTCTGGGCACCTTATTCGTCCAAGCTACTCAATACTGCCCCCAGAAGATTACTTGACACATTGGAAAGAATTACAAAAACACTGAGCATTCAAGAACACTATTTGGCCCTGAACAGAGAGTACACAGTGGCAGAATACCTGACCACTGTGACTGACCCAAACTTAAGGAAAGCTTTGAAGATGTACAGACTCAGTGAGCATAGCCTTGCTATTGAGAAAGGCCGCCGCAGGCAGACCTGGCTCTCAAGAGAAGACAGGCTATGTGCACACTGCCCACAAAATGAGGTGGACGCTGAACTGCACTCCCTTCCCTCCTGCCAAATGTATGACCATATTAGAGAGACATATTTCCCTCGGATTACACAGACCCAGAAAGTATTCGAAAACAAATCCAATTTTGATAAACTCCCATATCTATTGGGTGAAATACCACAGTGTGCCATCACAGCAGAAAGATATGTGACCTGTTGCAACAAGAAAAGGGCAACCAGTTAAGAACAAACAATATATATGATTATTCATTTTCCGTTTTGTACTTTACGTATTCGTGAGAACAGTATATAGCCATAATATGACATTTGAAATGTCTTTGTTCCTATGTAACTTTTGTGAGTGTAATGTTTACTGTTCATTTTATATTGTTTATTTCACTTGTATTTATTATGTTGTTTTTTTTACCCCTTTTCCTCCCCAATTTCAAACTGGTTCTTACAGTCTTGTCCCATCGCTGCAACTCCCGTACAGACTCAGGAGAGGTGAAAGTTGAGAGCCATGCGTCCTCAGAAACACGAGGGGCAGTATTTCATTTTTGGATAAAAAGACGTGCCCGTTTTAAGCGCAATATTTTGTCACGAAAAGATGCTCGACTATGCATGGAATTGATAGCTTTGGAAAGAAAACACTCTGACGTTTCCAGAACTGCAAAGATTTTCACTGTGAGTGCCCTAGAACAAAAGCTTCAGGCAAAACCAACATGTTTCTGCAACCAGGAAATGAACAGGATTTCTGAGGCTACGTTTTGCATTATCTCCTTATATGCCTGTG
Organism: Oncorhynchus keta; assembly: GCF_023373465.1. Lineage (NCBI taxonomy): Eukaryota > Metazoa > Chordata > Actinopteri > Salmoniformes > Salmonidae > Oncorhynchus > Oncorhynchus keta. Next base: position 34,593,247 of record NC_068452.1, on the reverse strand, counting down.
AATGCGACAGGAATGTGCCTACCCTTTCTATCGTTTCCCCAAGGGGTCTGGAGCATTGTGACGTATTTGCAGGCATATCATTGGAAGATTGACCATAAGAGACTACATTTGCCAAGTGTCCGCACGGTGTCCTGCATGCAAATCGGTGCGCATAAATCAGTTGCTGGTATTTTTCCATGGGATTCTGAGAAAAACCATGCTTCCACGAACGGCATATCAATGAAGAGATATTTCACAAAACACCTTGAGGATTGATTCAAACAACGTTTGCCATGTTTCGGTCGATATTATGGAGTTATTTGGAAAAAAGTTCAACGTTTAGGTGACTGAATTGAATTTGAATTTTCGGTTCGTTTCGGTAGCCAAATGTGTAGTAACAAAACGGAGCGATTTGTCCGACACAAAGAATCTTTCAGGAAAAACTGGACATCTGCTATGTAACTGAGAGTCTCCTCATTGAAACATCTGAAGTTCTTCAAAGGTAAATTATTTTATTTGATTCCTTTGCTGGTTTTTGTGAATATGTTGCATGCTAAATGCTACGCTAAATGCTAAGCTAGCCATCAACACTCTTACACAAATTATTGATTTTCTATGATTCAAAAGCATATTTTGAAAATCTGAGATGACAGTGTTGTTAAGAAAAGGCTAAGCTTGAGAGCAGGCATATTTATTTCATTTCATTTGCGATTTTTAGAAATCGTTAACGTTGCGTTATGGTAATGAGCTTGAGGCTGTAGTCACGATACCGGATCCGGGATGGCTCGGCGCAAGAGGTTAAGAAAAGGCTAAGCTTGAGAGCAGGCATATTTATTTCCTTTCATTTGCAATTTTTTGAAATCGTTAACGTTGCGTTATGGTAATGAGCCTGAGGGTGTAGTCACGATCCCGGATCCGGGATGGCTAAGATCAAGAGGTTAACACACTGCTCGCTTAACCCGGAAGCCAGCCACACCAATGTGTGCTAGAGCGTGACATGGGACAAGGACATCCCGGCCAGCCAAACCCTCCTCTAACCCGGACAACTCTGGGCCAATTGTGCACAGTCTCATGGGTCTCCCGGTTGCTGCCGGCTGTCACACAGCCTTAGACCACTCTGCCACTCCCATGCCAATAAAGTCCTTTGAATTGAATTGGGAGAGATAGAGCAGAGAGAGAGATTCAGGCTGCACATGGAGGGAGGAAATTAATGAGAGTGAGAAAAAGAGAGAGAGAGAGAAAAGGGGTGGTGGATAATTTGCACAATAAAAAAAGATCAAAGCGAGCAGAGATCTCACATGAGATCATGTTGCCAGAGATAGCATTTTAATGTATACTTCAGTGACGAGTGTACAGAGCAACAATTAATGGCTGATGGGTCTCCTCGTGCATAAATGTGCCTGCTCTGTGTAAGTAGGTGGGAACTGTTGTGCATGCAAACAGGCATTTCAACATTTTTAAAGTATCTATGTGGCTACTAGTTAATATGGTTGGTGAACAAGCAGCAGTATACAGTTCTCAATATAAGTAGAAAAGTAGTCCATTTGTCACGCCCTGACCTGTGTATTCTTTGTTTTCTTTATTGTTTTGGTTAGGTCAGGGTATGACATGGGGGATGTATGTGTTTTTTGTGCTGTCTAGGGATTTTGTAGGTTTATGGGGTTGTTTATCATCTAGGTGTTTATACTGTATATGTCTATGGTTGCCTAGATTGGTTCTCAATTAGAGGCAGGTGTTTATTGTTGTCTCTGATTGGGAACCATATTTTCGTGGGTTATTGTCTATGTCTAGTTGCCTGTGTGCACGTTTGTAGTATAGCTTCACGTTGTTTTTGTAGTTTGTTTAGTGTCCGTCTTCATTAAAATATAATATGTATTCAATTCACACCTTGGTCTACTCCATACGACGAACGTGACACCATTAGAGGGTAAAAGTGGACAGAAAATGTTCTGCCCGTTTCCATGTGCCATTGAGTCAAACAAAATAAAAACAAGGACATATTTGCTATAATAGTTATGTTTGGTCAAAACGATAGAGCTCTCAATGATTCAAATGCAGAAAAATTGCTCTGCCTTACCTTGCACTGCGCTGGCCAGACAGTACAATGTACCATCCTGATTGTGAATCCTCTCTGACCTCAGCATAGACTAAATCTGTTTGTCTATGCAGAGTTTGTTGCTGACTCATCTAGAGGGACGACTCATAGAGGATTTCTTACAACAAGAGCTGAGAGAGTATCACTGCCAGTCCAGAAGAACTCCCTACCCGCCCCAATAGTACAGGGTTACTCCACAGCGATGCCAGCGGGATCCCCTGGGTGCCGGAGGCCTGGAGTCAGCATCAAACAACTGTTATTAAGGCTGGAACAAATCAACTTTAACAGCACTACGTAGAGATACAGCTTATTGCTTATTGATATATCACACCAGCTGAGAGAATATAGACAGTTAATGTATATTAATTGCTCACGAGCTCAATCACAGGGTGAGTGATTGAATGATCGATCTCTGTCTGTCTGTCTGTGTGTGTGTGTGTGTGTGTGTGTACATACTATGCCTGTGATATGTGGTTGTCCCCAGTGTTTGACCTGGGATGGAAGAAGTGCAGGAACTGTCTTTTTCCAAGTTGGTCCATTAGACTGTTCACCGAAATTCACAAGTGACATTATGCAATAGAGACACATTTTCCATGACTTCTCCATGACCTTTACCAAATGTTCATGACTATTATTACAGCCTACATGAAAAAGTCAGCCTTATTGACACTGGAAGGCTGCTGTGTCTGATCCCATATAGACCTACCACCTCCTGCCATTGTGCCCTTGATCAAGGCACTTAGGCCCCATGTGGAACTGCCCTGTTAGTCACATGTTGTCATCCCTCCATCTGGAGAGCTCCTGGGTGTGCAGGCTTGGCTTTTTCAACATTACAACCAAATACTTGTGTCTTTATTTAATGATTCCCTCATTCAGTAAATCAGGGGTCAAATGGATAACGTAGGCTACTTCAAAGCAACGTATTTAACTAGACGTGTTAATATAGAGTCAAATATTCATGTTTCTTGGAGCTCTATGCACAGCAAGTTATTTGGCTAATCTTAGAATATTTTTAATGTTGTCCCGATTACATGGCTAATGTTTGATAGAGGGGAATCCCAGCTTTCCAACAGTGCATCATTATTTAGGCTCTACAGTGCTGATGGAAAGGCAACAAATGAATGCTTAGCTAGTTATAATTAACTAGTGAGATAACCATTTCAACACATAACTTGTAGAAGTTATCTAGTCTGTCTGTCTGTGATTTATTTATACCTCTGCTGAACTGTCGTCTCCACGGGCAACGGCCCACTGACACACACACTTGCAGCACCACAAACATGCACTGAAGGGTCATTCCGATAATGGCTGATATTTTATTTTCCATGAACAACACTTTTGAAATACATTTCCATGACTTTTCATGACCTTACAAACCCTAATTTGACAACTTGGTACAGCGCATCATACCATTCAGGCTGGCACACATTCAATCTGTGCAATCTCAAACAGCCTTCTGTCACTCACAGATTCACAGACTAGCAAATAAACTTGAACAACACGTAATCAGGAAATGAATGCCCACTCTACATTACTAGTCAATGAAGATCCCGCCTTCATTCCTCTTTGATCCCCAAAAATTGACTGGGTGTGTGAATCTGGTCAAGAGATACGCTCCTTTGTTTTTATAGAGTAGCCGGTACCCATTTCCCCAAAAATGAGAAGTGCCGGTACGGCGTGGCCCAAGTCAAGCACTGGTTGTTCCAACTAGTTATCTGAAGATAAATGCACTAACTGTAAGTCGCTCTGCATAAGAGTGTCTGCTAAACGACTACAATGTTAAAAATGTGTGTTCATTGAGCATATTGATGGGCCTGGATCAGTCATCAGCTCCACTGAGGGTGTCTCAACAACACACAGCATGCTCCAGATGGCTCCTTTAACAGCTGATGTATGGTATGATCTCTTCTAAATCAGCCAAGTGAGGGAGGGAGGGAGGTGGAAAGACAGATGGAGCTACAGTAAAGACAGAGGTAAATAATGTGTGAGGGAGAAGGGGAAAACAGGGGGAACAAAGCCTGATTATGGAGTTGCTGAGCAGGCATAGACTAGCATATAGTATATCCTAGTCCCACAGGGAACAGCTATCAGTCTTAATCGGGGGATTGAAATGAGGAAAATCAAATGTAGCCATTTTAATGGAATAATAAGCCAGACATCTCCCGGCTCTCATATTCACAGCCTCTGTCTTGTTCGATTCCTGATGTCAGCTCATATCTTCTACGGCCGGGCCGGCTGCCCCACTCCCCTCAAATCAACATACCAGGCAATCTGATAAATCACCTTTAATCTGTCACTTCCTGTCACACACAGGAAGCTAATTAACCAACAGAAGAGAAAGGGAGGGGCAGCAACAGAGATAGATAGGCATAAGGAGAGAAAGAAGGACTGAATCGGACAAGACTGTTCACAACTAGACCAACATGCTCCTACAAAAGTGTTGAAAAGACTTCTAGCAAATATGGAAAGAGAGAGAAAACCCCCCCTGTGAATACTAGGGCTGGGACAATACCAGTATTGTGATGTTTTATCCGTGGCAAAAACGGAAACATGTAGCAATTCGAACTCTTCGGCCCTTTAAAAACCTGCTGTATGTTAAATATTGTGTGCTAAAGCTTGGAAAATAAATAAATGTGACTCTGGATGACAACATAATGATGCTTAATTCCAACATTAGGGCTGTTTTCCTAAAGAAGTCAAAATCGCTTCATGTTTTGTTTCCTTGCCACGACAACTAACGAGTATCGTCCCAGCCCTAGGGAATACCAGACCCAGTGATTTCAGACAGAAAGAGCCTCTCGCTGTGCCAAGCTGAAGATGCTAAAATAAAAATGTCAACCTCCCTCGTCTCCAGTGGCAACGACGCAAACAGCCTTCCTCTCCAGCAAGACACTTAGTAAAAGCCTGCAAGCACAACCACTCTGCTTAGACCAAACCTATCATCCTCTCTACCTCTCCTCCTCTCTATCCTCTCTACATCTCTCTATCCTCTCTACACCTCTCTACCTCTCCTCCTCTCTATCCTCTCTACCTCTCCTCTCTATCGTCTCTACCTCTCCATCCTCTACACCTCTCTATCCTCTCTACACCTCTCTACATCTCTCTATCCTCTCCTCTCTATCCTCTCCTCCTCCTCTCCATCTTCCTACCTCCCTAACTCTCCTCTCTATAGTCTCTACCTCTCCATCTCTCCTCCTCTCTAATTCTCCTCTCTATCATCTCCTCCTCCGTACCTCTCCATCTCTCATACTGTCCTCCTACCTCCATCAAATCACTGCTGGGCCTGTCGTCACACTGTACACACTAGTCACAGTCACCTAGTACACTCTGTAACTGACTGCAAAGTCACTGAGCCATTCAGTATGTCAGCCAGTGTCAATATTAACTTAGTTGTCATTTTAGTCTTGTGCTCTACGCATTCATTCATTCATTCATTCATTCATTCATTCATTCATTCATTCGTTCCATGAAAAAGGGAACAAAACATCTCAATCTAAACTCTCCAAATCCCCAAGCAGCTGTTCACTCCAACATGTGACACACATCCACACTCCCCTGTGTTGGCACTGAGACATCACCGGGAAGCTCAGACAAAGCCACGCATACACCAAGATATACATAGAGAGTAACAGGCACACAGTCAGGACTGCTATCATAAACACACACACACACACACACACACACACACATAAACACATACACATACAAACGCACACGATACTATATACAAAGACACAAGACATGCCTTTATGTAAATCACACACACATGCAATTCACACACAGAGCAGCCCTCAAGGCTATATCCCACTATAGAGGCCTACAGACGTACCAACAGCTTATTATCAGTCTCTCTCAAAGCACACTGGCTTCAATAATTCACCAGTCTTTTCACAGCGTCACTGTATCACAGCTGAGAAGCAGTGAATGTAATGAACATCCAAACATCTGATGACGTCATCCTTCTCCCCTCCCAGCTCTCACTAACCACCGGCATGTTCCCCACGCCTCACAGCCTGTTCCCCTTTTCAATCACACCACTGTAAATGATTTAACATATGCTCAGTCATGTCCTGGAGAGGTCTGGGGAGAAAGAAGTGGGAGAAAAATAAGGAGATCATGAGCAGGGCAGTGCTTCTCTTTTGGACTGTAATGACACAAACTACAAGGGGCTTGGTGTTGGCTACAGGAACTACAGGGGGCTTGGTGTTGACTACAGGAACTACAGGGGGCTTGGTGTTGACTACAGGAACTACAGGGGGCTTGGTGTTGACTACAGGAACTACAGGGGGCTTGGTGTTGACTACAGGAACTACAGGGGGCTTGGTGTTGACTACAGGAACTACAGGGGCTTGGTGTTGACTACAGGAACTACAGGGGGCTTGGTGTTGACTACAGGAACTACAGGGAGCTTGGTGTTGACTATAAGAACTACAGGGGGCTTGGTGTTGACTACAGGAACTACAGGGGGCTTGGTGTTGACTACAGGAACTACAGGGGGCTTGGTGTTGACTACAGGAACTACAGGGGGCTTGGTGTTGACACTGGAACTACAGGGGGCTTGGTGTTGACTACAGGAACTACAGGGGGCTTGGTGCTGACATGAACTACAGGGGGCTTGGTGTTGACTACAGGAACTACAGGGGGCTTGGTGTTGACACTGGAACTACAGGGGCTTGGTGTTGACTACAGGAACTACAGGGGGCTTGGTGTTGACTACAGGAACTACAGGGGCTTGGTGTTGACTACAGGAACTACATGGGGCTTGGTGTTGACTACAGGAACTACAGGGGCTTGGTGTTGACTACAGGAACTACAGGGGGCTTGGTGTTGACTACAGGAACTACAGGGGGCTTGGTGTTGACTACAGGAACTAACAGGGGCTTGGTGTTGACTACAGGAACTACAGGGGGCTTGGTGTTGACTACAGGAACTACAGGGGGCTTGGTGTTGACTACAGGAACTACAGGGGGCTTGGTGTTGACTACAGGAACTACAGGGGGCTTGGTGTTGACTACAGGAACTACAGGGGGCTTGGTGCTGACATGAACTACAGGGGCTTGGTGTTGACTACAGGAACTACAGGGGGCTTGGTGTTGACACTGGAACTACAGGGGGCTTGGTGTTGACTACAGGAACTACAGGGGGCTTGGTGTTGACTACAGGAACTACAGGGGGCTTGGTGTTGACTACAGGAACTACAGGGGGCTTGGTGTTGACTACAGGAACTACAGGGGGCTTGGTGTTGACTACAGGAACTACAGGGGGCTTGGTGTTGACACTGGAACTACAGGGGGCTTGGTGTTGACACTGGAACTACAGGGGGATTGGTGTTGACTACAGGAACTACAGGGGGCTTGGTGTTGACACTGGAACTACAGGGGGCTTGGTGTTGACTACAGGAACTACAGGGGGCTTGGTGTTGACACTGGAACTACAGGGGGCTTGGTGTTGACACTGGAACTACATGGGGATTGGTGTTGACTACAGGAACTACAGGGGGCTTGGTGTTGACTACAGGAATTACAGGGGGCTTGGTGTTGACACTGGAACTACAGGGGGCTTGGTGTTGACTACAGGAACTACAAGGGGCTTGGTGTTGACACTAGAACTACAGGGGCTTGGTGTTGACTACATGAACTAGAGGGGGCTTGGTGTTGACGACAGGAACTACAGGGGGCTTGGTGTTGACACTGGAACTACAGGGGGCTTGGTGTTGACACTGGAACTACAGGGGGCTTGGTGTTGACTACAGGAACTACAGGGGGCTTGGTGTTGACACTGGAACTACAGGGGGCTTGGTGTTGACACTGGAACTACAGGGGGCTTGGTGTTGACACTGGAACTACAGTGGGCTTGGTGTTGACACTGGAACTACAGGGGGCTTGGTGTTGACACTGGAACTACAGGGGGCTTGGTGTTGACACTGGAACTACAGGGGGCTTGGTGTTGACACTGGAACTGCAGGGGGCTTGGTGTTGACACTGGAACTACAGGGGGCTTGGTGTTGACACTGGAACTTCAGGGGGCTTGGTGTTGACACGAACTACAGGGGGCTTGGTGTTGACACTGGAACTACAGGGGGCTTGGTGTTTCCACTAACTAAGGGGGCTTGGTGTTGACACTGGAACTACAGGGGGCTTGGTGTTGACTACAGGGGGCTTGGTATTGACACTGGAACTACAGGGGGCTTGGTGTTGACTACAGGGGTTTTGGTGTTGACACTGGAACTACAGGAGGCTTGGTGTTGACACTGGAACTACAGGGGGCTTGATGTTGACACTGGAACTACAGGGGGCTTGGTGTTGACACTGGAACTACAGGGGGCTTGGTGTTGACACTGGAACTACAGGGGGCTTGGTGTTGACACTGGAACTATAGGGGGCTTGGTGTTGACACTGGAACTACAGGGGACTTGGTGTTGACTACAGGGGGCTTGGTGTTGACACTGGAACTACAGAGGGCTTGGTGTTGACACTGGAACTGCAGGGGGCTTGGTGTTGACACTGGAACTACAGAGGGCTTGGTGTTGACACTGGAACTGCAGGGGGCTTGGTGTTGACACTGGAACTACAGGGGGCTTGGTGTTGATACTGGAACTACAGGGGGCTTGGTGTTGACACTGGAACTATAGGGGGCTTGGTGTTGACACTGGAACTACAGGGGACTTGGTGTTGACTACAGGGGGCTTGGTGTTGACACTGGAACTACAGAGGGCTTGGTGTTGACACTGGAACTACAGGGGGCTTGGTGTTGACACTGGAACTACAGGGGCTTGGTGTTGACACAAACTACAGGGGGCTTGGTGCTGACATGAACTACAGGGGGCTTGGTGTTGACACTGGAATTACAGGGGGCTTGGTGTTGACACTGGAACTATAGGGGGCTTGGTGTTGACACAAACTACAGGGGGCTTGGTGCTGACATGAACTACAGGGGGCTTGGTGTTGACACTGGAACTACAGGGGACTTGGTGTTGATACTGGAACTACAGGGGACTTGGTGTTGACTACAGGGAGCTTGGTGTTGACACTGGAACTACAGAGGGCTTGGTGTTGACACTGGAACTACAGGGGGCTTGGTGTTGACACAGTCAGTCCAGTTGTTTGACCACGACTACAGTCTGAATCCACACAGCACAGCAATGACTTTTCTGTCAGTGTGTGATGTGACATTACAACGACTGTGTCACAAATGGCACCTTATTCCCTTTATAGTGCACTACTTTTGACCAAGTAGTACACTGTAAAGGGAATAGGGTGTGGTTTGGGACACAGCCAGTGTCCAGGAGATCTGAGCTGGCTGTCTGGAGGGATAGTGTTTGTGCATGGTGAGGGTCAGGGATAGGTCAACCTCTCAGTGCTGGCCGGCTGGGCCAGTCAGAGACAACACATCCCTGAGGATGTCACTGTGCTCTGGAGCCGGCTGGCTGGCTGACTGTCTGGTTGGCTGCTGGAAAATGAGATACTGAGGTTAAAGGTCAAGGGTGGCAAGAGGAGAGTTTGGGTCAGTGCAGTGGATCTTGCCAACAGAAGGAGGAAGAGGACTAATAGGAACAAACAAGACAGGAGTGCTAAGAGAAGGACAGAGCAATGTCCGAACACCTGTTACACACACACACACACACACACACACACACACACACACACACACACACACACACACACACACACACACACACACACACACACACACACACACACACACACACACACACACACACACACACACACAAACAAGAACGAATGTAACACATATAAGTCAACATTTCTAAGAGAGAGCAAGCAAGAGAGACCACAACAGATTGAAATGTACATGGACTGTAAAGTAATGATTAGATGTGTGTATGTGAGAGGTCACAGTAGGAGTCAGTGTGTAAGAGAGGTCACAGTAGGAGTCAGTGTATATGAGAGGTCACAGTAGGAGCCAGTGTGTATGAGAGGTCACAGTAGGAGTCAGTGTGTATGAGAGGTCACAGTAGGAGTCAGTGTATATGAGAGGTCACAGTAGGAGCCAGTGTGTTTGAGAGGTCACAGTAGGAGTCAGTGTGTTTGAGAGGTCACAGTAGGAGTCAGTGTGTATGAGAGGTCACAGTAGGGCTCATCAGTGTGTTTGAGAGGTCACAGTAGGAGTCAGTGTGTATGAGAGGTCACAGTAGGGCTCATCAGTGTGTATGAGAGGTCATAGTAGGAGTCAGTGTATATGAGAGGTCACAGTAGGAGCCAGTGTGTATGAGAGGTCACAGTAGGAGTCAGTGTGTATGAGAGGTCACAGTAGGAGTCAGTGTATATGAGAGGTCACAGTAGGAGCCAGTGTGTATGAGAGGTCACAGTAGGAGTCAGTGTGTATGAGAGGTCACAGTAGGGCTCATCAGTGTGTATGAGAGGTCATAGTAGGAGTCAGTGTGTATGAGAGGTCACAGTAGGAGTCAGCGTATATGAGAGGTCACAGTAGGAGTCCGTGTGTATGAGACGTCACAGTAGGAGTCAGCGTATATGAGAGGTCACAGTAGGAGTCAGTGTGTATGAGAGGTCACAGTAGGAGTCAGGGTGTATGAGAGGTCACAGTAGGAGTCAGCGTATATGAGAGGTCACAGTAGGAGTCCGTGTGTATGAGACGTCACAGTAGGAGTCAGCGTATATGAGAGGTCACAGTAGGAGTCAGTGTGTATGAGAGGTCACAGTAGGAGTCAGCGTGTATGAGAGGTCACAGTAGGAGTCAGCGTGTATGAGAGCTCACAGTAGGAGTCAGCGTATATGAGAGGTCACAGTAGGAGTCAGTGTGTATGAGAGGTCACAGTAGGAGTCAGGGTGTATGAGAGGTCATAGTAGAAGTCAGTGTGTATGAGAGATCACAGTAGGAGTCCGTGTGTATGAGACGTCACAGTAGGAGTCAGTGTGTATGAGAGGTCACAGTAGGAGTCAGGTTGTATGAGAGGTCACAGTAGGAGTCAGTGTGTATGAGAGATCACAGTAGGAGTCAGTGTGTATGAGAGGTCACAGTAGGGCTAATCAGTGTGTATGAGAGGTCACAGTAGGAGTCAGGGTGTATGAGAGGTCACAGTAGGAGTCAGGGTGTATGAGAGATCACAGTAGGAGTCAGTGTGTATGAGAGGTCACAGTAGGTCTCAGTGTGTATGAGAGGTCACAGTAGGTCTCAGTGTGTATGAGAGATCACAGTAGGAGTCAGTGTGTATGAGAGTTGACAGTAGGATTCAGTGTGTATAAGAGGTCACAGTAGGAGTCAGTGTGTATGAGAGGTCACAGTAGGAGTCAGCGTGTATGAGAGGTCACAGTAGGAGTCAGGGTGTATGAGAGGTCACAGTAGGAGTCAGCGTGTATGAGAGGTCACAGTAGGAGTCAGGGTGTATGAGAGGTCACAGTAGGAGTCAGCGTATATGAGAGGTCACAGTAGGAGTCAGCGTATATGAGAGGTCACAGTAGGAGTCAGTGTGTATGAGAGGTCACAGTAGGAGTCAGCGTATATGAGAGGTCACAGTAGGAGTCAGGGTGTATGAGAGGTCACAGTAGGAGTCAGCGTATATGAGAGGTCACAGTAGGAGTCAGTGTGTATGAGACGTCACAGTAGGAGTCAGTGTGTATGAGAGGTCATAGTAGAAGTCAGTGTGTATGAGAGGTCATAGTAGAAGTCAGTGTGTATGAGAGATCACAGTAGGAGTCCGTGTGTATGAGACGTCACAGTAGGAGTCAGCGTGTATGAGAGGTCACAGTAGGAGTCAGGGTGTATGAGAGGTCACAGTAGGAGTCAGCGTGTATGAGAGGTCACAGTAGGAGTCAGTGTGTATGAGAGGTCACAGTAGAAGTCAGTGTGTATGAGAGGTCACAGTAGGAGTCAGTGTATATGAGAGGTCACAGTAGGAGTCAGTGTGTATGAGAGGTCACAGTAGGAGTCAGCGTATATGAGAGGTCACAGTAGGAGTCAGGGTGTATGAGAGGTCACAGTAGGAGTCAGCGTTATGAGAGGTCACAGTAGGAGTCAGTGTGTATGAGACGTCACAGTAGGAGTCAGTGTGTATGAGAGGTCATAGTAGAAGTCAGTGTGTATGAGAGGTCACAGTAGGAGTCAGTGTGTATGAGAGGTCACAGTAGAAGTCAGTGTGTATGAGAGGTCACAGTAGGAGTCAGCGTATATGAGAGGTCACAGTAGGAGTCAGTGTGTATGAGAGGTCACAGTAGGAGTCAGCGTGTATGAGAGGTCACAGTAGGAGTCAGGGTGTATGAGAGGTCACAGTAGGAGTCAGCGTGTATGAGAGGTCACAGTAGGAGTCAGGGTGTATGAGAGGTCACAGTAGGAGTCAGCGTATATGAGAGGTCATAGTAGAAGTCAGTGTGTATGAGAGGTCACAGTAGGAGTCAGTGTGTATGAGAGGTCACAGTAGGAGTCAGTGTGTATGAGACGTCACAGTAGGAGTCAGTGTGTATGAGAGGTCATAGTAGAAGTCAGTGTGTATGAGAGGTCACAGTAGGAGTCAGTGTGTATGAGACGTCACAGTAGGAGTCAGTGTGTAAGAGAGGTCACAGTAGGAGTCAGTGTGTTAGAGAGGTCACAGTAGGAGTCAGTGTGTATGAGAGGTCAAAGTAGGAGTCGGTGTGTATGAGAGGTAATAGTAGGAGTCAGTGTGTATGAGAGTTCACAGTAGGAGTCAGTGTGTATGAGAGTTGACAGTAGGAGTCAGTGTGTATGAGAGATCACAGTAGGAGTCAGTGTGTATGAGAGTTCACAGTAGGAGTCAGTGTGTATGAGAGGTATTCCCTTAGTGTGGAGAAGAGAAAAAAAGTAAACAAACTTTCATTAAGAATTTGAGAATAAAAGATTTCCTACAGTTCAGTGGGGCAAGGAGGGTGCGAACGAGGCTGGCTGAGCAGTCATAAAAACTCTAGTTATCCTCTGTCAGCCAAACTGTCTGACAGCTCATCACAACACACTGGCCCAATGAAAAGCACAGAACACAGCTGATTAAACTCTAAGACCTGAAATGGAGGCCACAACCTGGGAAGATCCCTCATTATCTCCACTGTTATCTCCACAGCCTTCTGCTGTTTCTCAGGTAGACAGATCTCTCTCCCTCTCTATCTGTCTCTCTATCTCGAAGTACACCAGGTTCCACTTTGATAAACGGCGGTTGAATAAACGGCGGTTGGATAAACGGCGGTTGAATAAACGGCGGTTGAATAAACGCGGTTGGATAAACGGCGGTTGAATAAACGGCGGTTGAATAAACGGGCGGTTGGATAAACGGCGGTTGAATAAACGGCGGTTGAATAAACGGCGGTTGAATAAACGGCGGTTGGATAAACGGCGGTTGGATAAACGGCGGTTGAATAAACGGCGGTTGGATAAACGGCGGTTGAATAAACGGCGGTTGGATAAACGGCGGTTGAATAAACGGCGGTTGGATAAACGGCGGTTGGATAAACGGCGGTTGGATAAACGGCGGTTGAATAAACTGCGGTTGGATAAACAGTGGTTGGATAAACGGCGGTTGGATAAACGGCGGTTGGATAAACGGCGGTTGGATAAACGGCGGTTGGATAAACGGCGGTTGGATAAAAGGCGGTTGGATAAACGGCGGTTGAATAAACGGCAGTTGAATAAACGGCGGTTGGATAAACGGTTGTTGGATAAACGGTGGTTGTAAAGCTCAAAGTCAGTGTAAGTGCCACTCAGTACTGATTACAACGTTTGATGACACATCCCAGCTCCACAATCACACTGGTCATTTAACTGCACTGGAAGAGAACTTAAACATTTCAGACAGAAAACGATAAATCATTAAGTATTAATACGTTTCAGTTCTTGAAAAATCTATTTAGAATTTCTAGGTTTAACTGAATATCCTGTTAAATCGTAATATATATCCTGACCTATCGTAATCATACTGTCTGACTGTGATTGTGGAAGACTTACCATACAAGGGCAGAGTTGCAAAGAGTGACAGAGAGTGACAGAGAGAGAGAGAGAGTGACAGAGAGAGAGAGAGTGACAGAGAGAGAGAAAGACAGACAGAGAGAGAGAGAGAGAGAGAGAGAGAGAGAGAGAGAGAGAGAGAGAGAGAGAGACAGAGAGAGAGAGAGAGAGAGAGAGAGAAAGAGGGAGAGAAAGAGAGAGAGAGAGAAAGAGAGAGAGAAAGAGAGAGAGATAGAGAGAGCGATAGAGAGTAAACAGCAGCAGGTGGGTAAACAGCAGAAACCAGACTGTGTGGATTGGATTTGATCTGTTGATTTGGCATTATTGTCATAATTAGGCAGATTAGAGAGACTCATATATTGTGTTTGCTTGTGTGTCTTTACCATTAAGCTGATTAGAAGTAAAGCTTGTAGAAACACATTCAGTCATGCCAATAAAGCTCTCTGGATTGGGGAGGGAATCCAAACACACTAAATATTTTAAAGTACTTACATTTTTTGGGGATATCTGTACTTGACTATTTATATTTACTTCACTGCACGCCTAAAGAAAATAATGTAATTTTTACTCCATACATTTTCCATGACACCCAAAGTACTTTGAATGCTTAGCAGAACAGGAAAATGGTCCTATTCACCAGGGCAGGAAAATGGTCCTATTCACCAGGGCAGGAAAATGGTCCTATTCACCAGGGCAGGAAAATGGTCCTATTCACCAGGGCAGGAAAATGGTCCTATTCACCAGGGCAGGAAAATGGTCCTATTCACCAGGGCAGGAAAATGGTCCTATTCACCAGGGCAGGAAAATGGTCCTATTCACCAGGGCAGGAAAATGGTCTCATTCACCAGGGCAGGAAAATGGTCCTATTCACCAGGGCAGGAATATGGTCCTATTCACCAGGGCAGGAAAATGGTCCTATTCACCAGGGCAGGAAAATGGTCCTATTCACCAGGGCAGGAAAATGGTCCCATTCACCAGGGCAGGAAAATGGTCCCATTCACCAGGGCAGGAAAATGGTCCCATTCACCAGGGCAGGAAAAAGGTCCTATTCACCAGGGCAGGAAAATGGTCCTATTCACCAGGGCAGGAAAATGGTCCTATTCACCAGGGCAGGAAAATGGTCCTGTTCACACAATTATCAAGAGCAGCATATAAGATATTTTTCAAGCCTCTGTTTTTTTAAGCAAGATCTTAACTCCAGTGATTCTCAAAGGGCTTACTTAGACAATTCACTTTCCCCTTACTGAGAAAGGTGAGCAAGAGAGAAGATAGAGGAGTGAGGGAGGGTGAGGGAAATTAAGCGAGAAAAGAGCTAGCCTCGGCTCTTGGAAGGTACTCTCATTCTTTTTTCAATTTATTGTACATTTACCTTCACTCATTCATATTTCATATGAGTTTTCCTTCCTTCTGCAAAAATCCACTTTTAAAAAAATCGACTCCCAACAGCGCCAAAACCCTGGGCACGAGCACCTTATTCCCAGGCTCATAATCAGGTACCAGAGCCAGCTCACATATACACACAGAATTACTCACTCCATCACTAGCTAGCTCCCATATTCACCTCTCTCAGACTCATAATCAGCTGGCCCTGACAGCCCATTTAAGTATCACAATCCAATTCAGAACAGTGGCCCGTGTCACTGCTGTTCCATTGAGTTTTTTTGCAATAGTGGTGGGGGGTCCTCCAGATCAATGGCACTGCAGTCCCCCCCCCCCCGGGACCTGGAACACCTGGGACTGAGAGAGAGGTGGCACACTGAACCAAATGTCAACATGCCAGAAATGATCCGGTCTGTCTGATCAAGTCCCAGGTTCTCCCGGTACACAGCCTGGCATAGAGAACTAAAGGTCGGCACAAACAGTGGCACACACACCAACGAACCAAATGATCTAATCCAAAACAAAGTCTAAACCTACCTATCTGTCTAGACTAGGTCCACACACACACACACACCAACGAACCATATGATCTATTCCAAAACAAAGTCTAAACCTGCCTATCTGTCTAGACTAGGTCCACACACACACCAACGAACCATATGATCTATTCCAAAACAAAGTCTAAACCTGCCTATCTGTCTAGACTAGGTCCACACACACACCAACGAACCAAATGATCTATTCCAAAACAAAGTCTAAACCTGCCTATCTGTCTAGACTAGGTACACACACCAACGAACCAAATGATCTATTCCAAAACAAAGTCTAAACCTGCCTATCTGTCTAGACTAGGTCCACACACACACCAACGAACCAAATTATCTATTCCAAAACAAAGTCTAAATCTACTTATCTGTCTAGACTAGGTCCACACACACACCAACGAACCAAATGATCTATTCCAAAACAAAGTCTAAACCTACTTATCTGTCTAGACTAGGTCCACACACAGCAACGAACCAAATGATCTATTCCAAAACAAAGTCTAAACCTGCCTATCTGTCTAGACTAGGTCCACACACAGCAACAAACCAAATGATCTATTCCAAAACAAAGTCTAAACCTGCCTATCTGTCTAGACTAGGTCCACACACACACCAACGAACCATATGATCTATTCCAAAACAAAGTCTAAACCTACCTATCTGTCTAGACTAGGTCCACACACACACACACACACACACCAACGAACCAAATGATCTATTCCAAAACAAAGTCTAAACCTGCCTATCTGTCTAGACTAGGTCCACACACACACCAACGAACCAAATGATCTATTCCAAAACAAAGTCTAAACCTGACTATCTGTCTAGACTAGGTCCACACACACACACACACACACACACACACACACACACACACACACACACAAAACACAAACACACACACACACACACACCAACGAACCAAATGATCTATTCCAAAACAAAGTCTAAACCTACCTATCTGTCTAGACTAGGTCCACACACACACCAACGAACCAAATGATCTATTCCAAAACAAAGTCTAAACCTGCCTATCTGTCTAGACTAGGTCCACACACACACACACCAACGAACCAAATGATCTAATCCAAAACAAAGTCTAAACCTGCCTATCTGTCTAGACTAGGTCCACACACACACACACACAAACGAACCAAATGATCTATTCCAAAACAAAGTCTAAACCTACCTATCTGTCTAGACTAGGTCCACACACACACCAACGAACCAAATGATCTATTCCAAAACAAAGTCTAAACCTGCCTATCTGTCTAGACTAGGTCCACACACACACCAACGAACCAAATGATCTATTCCAAAACAAAGTCTAAACCTGCCTATCTGTCTAGACTAGGTCCACACACACACACACACACACACACCAACGAACCAAATGATCTATTCCAAAACAAAGTCTAAACCTACCTATCTGTCTAGACTAGGTCCACACACACACCAACGAACCAAATGATCTAATCCAAAACAAAGTCTAAACCTGCCTATCTGTCTAGACTAGGTCCACACACACACCAACGAACCAAATGATCTAATCCAAAACAAAGTCTAAACCTGCCTATCTGTCTAGACTAGGTCCACACACACACCAACGAACCAAATGATCTAATCCAAAACAAAGTCTAAACCTGCCTATCTGTCTAGACTAGGTCCACACACACACCAACGAACCAAATGATCTATTCCAAAACAAAGTCTAAACCTGCCTATCTGTCTAGACTAGGTCCACACACACACACACCAACGAACCAAATGATCTAATCCAAAACAAAGTCTAAACCTGCCTATCTGTCTAGACTAGGTCCACACACACACAACGAACCAAATGATCTATTCCAAAACAAAGTCTAAACCTACCTATCTGTCTAGACTAGGTCCACACACACAGCAACGAACCAAATGATCTAATCCAAAACAAAGTCTAAACCTGCCTATCTGTCTAGACTAGGTCCACACACACACCAACAAACCAAATGATCTATTCCAAAACAAAGTCTAAACCTGCCTATCTGTCTAGACTAGGTCCACACACACACACCAACGAACCAAATGATCTATTCCAAACCAAAGTCTAAACCTGCCTATCTGTCTAGACTAGGTCCACACACACACACACCAACGAACCAAATGATCTAATCCAAAACAAAGTCTAAACCTGCCTATCTGTCTAGACTAGGTCCACACACACACCAACGAACCATATGATCTATTCCAAAACAAAGTCTAAACCTACTTATCTGTCTAGACTAGGTCCACACACACAAAGACACACACGTTCTCTCCCGGTTTCGTCTCCCCCTGTCCTCATTAGTAGGCAGGACTCCCGTTCTAGTTTGCACACTCCACTGTTCCGACTAAATGAGAAAATGAATGATCTCGGGTGAGCTAAAGGGAACGGCACAACATTCAGCCCCCCCAACCTCTTCACACCGTCCACCCCCTGTATCTCTCTCACACCTCTTTCCTCTCTGGTTAATTTCACCCTGGGCCTTCAGGAGGCTTGACCTCTTCCTCCTCCATCTCTGTCTGGGTTTAAGCTTCAGAGTAACACTGGATAAAGGGAGGTGCTTTCATCCTCTTGCTGCGGTGTCTTCACAACAAGACAGAACAAACATGTAGCCGAGCCTTCACACACCCACACAGAACGGAACGTGATTAAGTGACACCTCAACCTTAGGGACGCTATGGGCTTTGCACAGTAGACAAGACATGTTTAAAGGGTCAATATATATTATTTAAAAAAAAAAAATGTTTAACCTTTATTTAACCAGGCAAGTCAGTTAAGAACATATTCTTATTTTCAATGACGGCCTGGGAACAGTGGGTGAACTGCCTGTTCAGGGGCAGAACGACAGATTTGTACCTTGTCAGCTCGGGGGTTTGAACTCGCAACCTTCCGGTTACCAGTCCAACGCTCTAACCACTAGGCTACGCTGCCGCCCCATATGCAGTTGAAACAATAACAAAACGGACCCCCCCCCCACTGTTTCAGTAAAAAGCTGAAGGATGGGGCTGGAGAAATATAACCACTCTCAAATTCATAGACAGAGCTATGGATGTAAGGACTGACCATCCATGATATCTGACCATCCATGATATCGACATTATAGTTTTAACCATGTTTTAAGGCTATACAGTGTTCGATTTCAATGATGTTGTTTACAAACAATGGAGTAAAACAAGCTTATATTTTGGGCTCTGATGGGGTACGACCCTGGATTGCTGATGCTATGTAATGGCCAATGAGAGGCTTTGAAGCCACTGGTCAGCCATATTGGTACTCCTCAGAAGAAACAGTCCTCCATAGGAATTCATGGAAATATACAGTATGTTAATTCAATGTTTCAAGGACCAATTGACATGTCTATGTATTTATTTTATTGTACTATACTTTAAGGGAAACGTTTAAATGTTTAACTTTAATGTTTAGCTCACATAATATCATTTAAAAGTATACATTAAGGTGTCTGTAACAAAATAAATGTGGCAAAAACAACCGTAGACATTAATACATGGATTGCTATAGCTTCCTAAATCTATTTTACAACGGTGAGGGACTGCCAAGATGGAGGCACGGTGGCTTCAACATCACTGGGTATGAGCCCTTTTATATTCTTACATTATTAATGGGTATGTGTCACTCATTTCAAAGTTTAAAAAAAAAGGTATGTGTCAATCATAGATTTCCCATGTAAATTTCCCATGTAAATATGCTAATAATGAACCTAAAAGACTCGCTAAAAGGAAATGTCTGGTTAGTGACTGTTACATAACTGCAAAAATGTGTAAAAGTTCAAAAAAGTTTAATCCCTAACAAAATCAGTAAATATCAACTTCATACGCAGCACACGACCGTGTTCATTCAGGGTGAATGTTGTCATGACAACCCAAGTGTTGGAGAATGTCAGTTAGATGAACAGTACTGTTTGTTTTATATGCTTCTTATGGGATGTGCAGACACACTCACACACTATTTGAAAGACAATCACAAAGAGCAAGATGAGGAAATGATACCATATCGCCAAGCCTGGAGAGAACACACATACACCTGACCTCTGATTAGGGTTGCAACATTTCCAGTTGATGGTTGAAAGTTATTGAATGTCCCCAGAATTGCGTAACTCTAGTTCTGATTGTGTGAGTAACTGATGCCTGTAGTGTTTGTGTACCTGCTGTTGATGCATCCTGTGAACCAAATGATCCCCTCTGGTATAGTGATGAAGCAGCATCATATTCTAAGAGCATACAGTATATTTCCCTTCCTTTGACAAACAAACCCACATACAGTAAACATACATGCTGTTTGAGTAGCTAGTGTACTAGACTGGTACGCTACACACACTATCTCTCTGACTTTATATATGAAGCAAACACAGCACACACACTCACGTGCACACACACACGTACAAAGACACACTCACGTGCACGCACACACGTACAAAGACACACTCACGTGCACGCACACACGTACAAAGACACACTCACGTGCACGCACACACGTACAAAGACACACTCACGTGCACGCACACACGTACAAAGACACACTCACGTGCACGCACACACGTACAAAGACACACTCACGTGCACGCACACACGTACAAAGACACACTCACGTGCACGCACACACGTACAAAGACACACTCACGTGCACGCACACACGTACAAAGACACACTCACGTGCACGCACACACGTACAAAGACACACTCACGTGCACGCACACACGTACAAAGACACACTCACGTGCACGCACACACACTCACGTGCACAACACGTACAAAGACACACTCACGTGCACGCACACACGTACAAAGACACACTCACGTGCACGCACACACGTACAAAGACACACTCACGTGCACGCACACACGTACAAAGACACACTCACGTGCACGCACACACGTACAAAGACACACTCACGTGCACGCACACACGTACAAAGACACACTCACGTGCACGCACACACGTACACTCATAGAAAAAGTACATGCACTCACGGCATCAACGGGTAAGAGTTAATATCTTTGCAACTGGAAGTGTACAGTAGTAAACAACAAACATTTTGGTCTCCCTCCCTCTCATCCTCTCCCTCGCTCTCATCCTCTCCCTCCCTCCCTCTCATCCTCTCCCTTTCATCCCCTCCCTCTCATCCCCTCCCTCTCATCCTCTCCCTCTCATCCTCTCCCATTAAAGTGTGTGTAAGAGGCCCCCTCTGGCCAATGCTCTCCTCTCCCCACACCAAACCAATAACAGCACAGCACAGAGAAAAGCCATCAGCAGCACCATTAGAATGCTTCCATTGCCGTTTGTTATGTTAGGCCTGATGACTGGATGAGTCCCGGGGGATGCATTTCACGCTTGCTGGTGAACACACAAGGCTTTTTAATCAGTCTTTAAAATAAATAGGCCATGATAGCATCCCTGTCGTTCCACCGCTCTCCCCTTGCTCTGCCCTGCCTTCACATTCAAATGGCTCGCAAGTGGAACAACTGGGTAAAGGATCAACCGACATATTGGCTCTGATAAGACACAGATGCATTTGAAATGCTTGGGAAGGAATGGGTGCAGAGGGGAGGGGTATCTTTACTGCTGCAGAAAACACAATCTAACACTGAACCAGAAGCATTACAATGGAGCGAAGCCCCATTAAATAGCTTGTAGAGACACAGAACTGAGTCATACATCACCCTGTCAGCTACTGGAACTCTGCTTATTGGCATAATTGAAATGAAACTACATATTTAAAGGAGGCATTGTAGCTTACATTGTAAGTAAAATCCATACTCTCTCTCCTTGTAAAGACATGGCTTGGGGCAGAAAAGGTGTGAATGCTCAGAGCCTGTAAATAATAGATCCGGTTGAGGGAGACTCCGACACAGAGTGGATGAGAAACTGTAAAGATAGCTGAGTTTAACTGGGGGCTAGGAAAGATGGGTGATTTATATTGTGGTGTTGTTAGCTAGTCTTCCTATGATAATATGAAGACTATTACTATAATAATGTGGGAGGTCCTCACCACACTGAAATTCAGAAGAAGAGAACGCAAAAACACTTCAGATATACTCTTGTTCTTTCTAAAAGCTTGCTTCTAACTACCACTACTACTGTGGTACTTTTCCTGAGTGGAATACTGTCTGGGGGACTGAGCATCCCCTCAGCGTGGATAATTCATCAGATGAGGGGGACATGTAGAGTCCAGGGGGTTAAACACTGAACTTCAAGTGCTGTCTGTCTGACAGGCCTGAGATAGACAAGACAGACTGTCTCTCACACTGACTGGGACCTGACTAGAGACAGGGTGATGAGAGGAGTCTGGCACCACCATCGCCATGGTGATAGATGCTTCCACAGCCCAAGGTGAGAGGGAGGGTGTGCTACCCAGCCATCTGTCAAACAGCGGACTGACGGGATGGTTGGAGGTGGCTGTTGAGGATGGGTGCCGCGCCCGGCGGGGTGACAGGGTAGTGCCCAGGGCAGAAGGTGATGGATGCCCCTCTCTCTCTCTCTCTCTCTCTCTCTCTCTCTCACACCTTCACTCAGGTTGGCAGGACTGGATCAATACCCAGTGGAGAGAAGGAATGAGAGGAGGGAGAGAGAGGGAGAGAGAGGGAATGAGAGGAGGGAGAGAGAGGGAATGAGAGGAGGGAGAGAGAGGGAATGAGAGGAGGGAGAGAGAGGGAATGAAAGGAGGGAGAGAGAGGGAATGAGAGGTGAGAGAGAGAGGGAATGAGAGGGGGGAGAGAGAGGGAATGAGAGGAGGGAGAGAGAGGGAATGAGATGAGGGAGAGAGAGGGAATGAGATGAGGGAGAGAGAGGGAATGAGATGAGGGGGAGAGGGAATGAGATGAGGGAGAGAGAGGGAATGAGATGAGGGAGAGAAAGGGAATGAGATGAGGGAGAGAGAGGGAATGAGAGGAGGGAGAGAGAGGGAATGAGAGGAGGGAGAGAGAGGGAATGAGAGGAGGGAGAGAGAGGGAATGAGAGGAGGGAGAGAGAGGGAATGAGAGGGCCAGCTGGAACTGCCTCCACTAGACAAATGGACTTCAGTCTATGAAGTCCATTTGTCACCTGTCATAGTTGCGACCCTTGCTGACCTCTGTCACGTCCAAACCCGTTAATCACTCCGGCCAAGTGCATTTGGTTTGCTTCGATCGCCGCAAACAACCTGGCCGGACAAGCTAGTTTACAACCTTGAGACAAATCACCTGGGAGAGTGTGGATGATGGATGGGGCCCTGAAGGGGACAAGAAGGGACTGCAGAGAGCCAGTAGGGCCTCCAAAAGAACCTCCAATCGACAGCTTATTCAGGCCCTCAATAGGGGCTTCACAACTATTAATCATAATCATGGCTATCACTCAGTGATTAGATGTTCAATAGAAGCCCATGTAAAAGAGTGCACCACAATAGACTAAGGAGAGGCAGA
>NC_068452.1:34539886-34564886 GCF_023373465.1 Oncorhynchus keta | reverse complement strand
CCCCAACGCACAAGTGGTTATCTCCACCCTGCTACCACGAAAAGACTTCCACCCTGCCACAATACAGCGGGTAAACGCAAGTATTTCCCGTGACTGTGTCTCAAAACCAAATGTTTTCCTGGCCCACCACTCCACCCTGGACTTGAACAGCCTCTATGACCAGGTCCACCTCTACAAGGCAGCAGTGCCCACCTTTGCCAGGACCCTAAAGGACATCGCTCTCAAACGTATCCCCAACACTTCACACAGGAGCAACAGATCAATAGACTCCCCACCCAGACCAGCGAGACACCCTCCCAGACCTGCAGGACCCCCTGGACCTACACATAGAGGACCCACGCCAAGAGGAATTACATCCAGACCACAGTACACCCAGACACATCCACACCCCCACCCCAACCAATCAACACCCCCCACGTCAACCATGCCCACACCCCATTTAGGCCCCCTCAGATCAGACCTATGCCACTCCTGCCCACCCCATGCACCCCACCCCCGCAAAGAGGGCCTCAACATGGAAGCCACACATACGCCCAGGTAGTGAGCGGGCAAACAGTCCCAACCCCCACTCTCACACTCGCCCAAGCCAATAGCATGTACCAGATGCTCAGCAGGCTCTGCTCACACTTACTGGCCTGAGGCCAAACCACACGACCAACAACATTGGACATTCTATGGAACAAAAGCCTTCACTATATCATCCTGGAATATCCAAGGCCTGAGGTCATCTGCCTTTGGCCTAAAGAGCAGAAACCCGGACTTCACCAAAGAAATGGGTAATACAGACATTGTCATCCTGCAAGAAACCTGGTATAGAGGAGACGGACCCACTGGTTGCCCTCTAGGTTACAGAGAGCTGGTAGTCCCATCCACCAAACTACCAGGTGTGAAACAGGGAAGGGACTCAGGGGGTATGCTAATTTGGTATAGAGCAGACCTAACTCACTCCATTAAATTAATCAAAACAGGAACATTCTACATTTGGCTAGAAATTCAAAAGGAAATGATCCTAACAGAGAAAAATGTCCTCCTGTGTGCTACCTATATCCCCCACTAGAATCCCCATATTTTAATGAAGACAGCTTCTCCATCCTGGAGGGCGAAATCAATCATTTCCAGGCCCAGGGACATGTACTAGTCTGTGGCGACCTAAATGCCAGAACCGGACAAGAACCTGACACCCTCAGCACACAGGGGACAAACATCTGCCTGGAGGTGACAGCATCCTCCCATATATGCCCCCTAGGCACAACTATGACAACATAACCAACAAAACGGGTCACAACTCCTGCAGCTCTGTCGCACGCTGGGTATGTACATAGTCAACGGTAGGCTTCGAGGGGACTCCTATGGTAGGTACACCTATAGCTCATCTCTTGGCAGTAGTACTGTAGACTACTTTATCACTGACCTCAACCCAGAATCTCTCAGAGCGTTCACAGTCAGCCCACTGACACCCCTATCAGATCACAGCAAAATCACAGTCTACTTGAACAGAGCAATACTCAACCATGAGGCATCAAAGCCAAAGGAACTGAGTAACATTAAGAAATGCTATAGGTGGAAGGAATGCAGTTTGGAAACCTACCAAAAAACAATTAGGCAACAACAAATTCAATCCCTTTTAGACAATTTCCTGGGTAAAACGTTCCACTGTAATAGTGAAGGTGTAAACTTGGCAGTAGAAAATCTTAACAGTATATTTGACCTCTCAGCTTCCCTATCAAATCTAAAAATCTCAAATAGAAAACCGAAGAAAATTAACAATAATGACAAATGGTTTGATGAGGAATGCAAAAATCTAAGAAAGAAATTGAGAAACCTGTCAACCAAAAACATAGAGACCCGGAAAACCTGAGTCTACGCCTTCACTATGGTGAATCACTAAAACAATACAGAAATACACTACGGAAAAGAAGGAACAGCATGTCAGAAATCAGCTCAATGCAATTGAAGAATCCATAGACTCTAACCACTTCTGGGAAAATTGGAAAACACTAAACAAACAACAACACGAAGAATTATCTATCCAAAATGGAGATGTATGGGTAAACCACTTCTCCAATCTTTTGGTTCTATAACAAAGAACAAAGAGCAAAAACATATACATGATCAAATACAGATCTTAGAATCAACTATTAAAGACTACCAGAACCCACTGGATTCTCCAATTACATTGAATGAGCTACAGGACAAAATAAAAACCCTCCAACCCAAAAAGGCCTGTGGTGTCGATGGTATCCTCAATGAAATGATCAAATATACAGACAACAAATTCCAATTGGCTATACTAAAACTCTTTAACATCATACTTAGCTCTGGCATCTTCCCCAATATTTGGAACCAAGGACTGATCACCCCAATCCACAAAAGTGGAGACAAATTTGACCCCAATAACTACCGTGGAATATGTGTCAACAGTAACCTTGGGAAAATCCTCTGCATTATTATTAACAGCAGACTCGTACATTTCCTCAATGAAAACAATGTACTGAGCAAATGTCAAATTGGCTTTTTACCAAATTACCGTACAACAGACCATGTATTCACCCTGCACACCTAATTGACAACCAAACAAACCAAAACAAAGGCAAAGTCTTCTCATGTTTTGTTGATTTCAAAAAGCCTTCGACTCAATTTGGCATGAGGGTCTGCTATACAAACTGATGGAAAGTGGTGTTGGGGGTAAAACATATGACATTATAAAATCCATGTACACAAACAACAAGTGTGCGGTTAAAATTGGCAAAAACACACACAATTCTTCACACAGGGTCGTGGGGTTAGACAGGGATGCAGCTTAAGCCCCACCCTCTTCAACATATATATCAACGAACTGGCGCGGGCACTAGAAAAGTCTGCAGCACCCGGCCTCCCCTGCTAGAATCCGAAGTCAAATGTCTGCTGTTTGCTGATGATCTGGTGCTTCTGTCACCAACCAAGGAGGGCCTACAGCAGCACCTAGATCTTATGCACAGATTCTGTCAGACCTGGGCCCTGACAGTAAATCTCAGTAAGACCAAAATAATGGTGTTCCAAAAAAGGTCCAGTCACCAGGACCACAAATACAAATTCCATCTAGACACTGTTGCCCTAGAGCACACAAAAACTATACATACCATGGCCTAAACATCAGCGCCACAGGTAACTTCCACAAAGGTGTGAACGATCTGAGAGACAAGGCAAGAAGGGCATTCTATGCCATCAAAAGAAACATAAATTTCAACATACCAATTAGGATTTGGCTAAAAATACTTGAATCAGTCATAGAGCCCATTGCCCTTTATGGTTGTGAGGTCTGGGGTCCGCTCACCAACCAAGACTTCACAAAATGGGACAAACGCCAAATTGAGACTCTGCACGCAGAATTCTGCAAAAATATCCTCCGTGTACAACGTAAAACACCAAATAATGCATGCAGAGCAGAATTAGGCCGATACCCACTAATTATCAAAATCCAGAAAAGAGCCATTAAATTCTACAACCACCTAAAAGGAAGCGATTCACAAACCTTCCATAACAAAGCCATCACAAACAGAGAGATGAACCTGGAGAAGAGTCCCCTAAGCAAGCTGGTCCTGGGGCTCTGTTCACAAACACAAACACACCCTACAGAGCCCCAGGACAACAGCACAATTAGACCCAACCAAATCATGAGAAAACAAAAAAGATAATTACTTAACACATTGGAAAGAATTAACAAAAAACAGAGCAAACTAGAATGCTATTTGGCCCTACACAGAGAGTACACAGCGGCAGAATACCTGACCACTGTGACTGAACCAAAATTAAGGAAAGCTTTGACTATGTACAGACTCAGTGAGCATAGCCTTGCTATTGAGAAAGGCCGCCGTAGGCAGACATGGCTCTCAAGAGAAGACAGGCTATGTGCTCACTGCCCACAAAATGAGGTGGAAACTGAGCTGCACTTCCTAACCTCCTGCCCAATGTATGACCATATTAGAGAGACATATTTCCCCCAGATCACACAGATCCACAAAGAATTCGAAAACATATCCAATTTTGAAAAACTCCCATATCTACTGGGTGAAATTCCACAGTGTGCCATCACAGCAGCAAGATTTGTGACCTGTTGCCACGAGAAAAGGGCAACCAGTGAAGAACAAACACCATTGTAAATACAACCCATATTTATGCTTATTTATTTTATCTTGTGTCCTTTAATTATTTGTACATTGTGTATATATATATATATATATATATATATATATATATATATATATATATATAATATGACATTTGTAATGTCTTTACTGTTTTGAAACTGTTGTATGTGTAATGTTTACTGTTAATTTTTGTTGTTTTTCTCTTTATATATTCTCTTTGTATGTTGTCTACCTCACTTGCTCTGGCAATGTTAACACATGTTTCCCATGCCAATAAAGCCCTTGAATTGAATTGAATTGAATTGAGAGAGAGAGAGAGAGAGAGAGAGAGAGAGAGAGAGAGAGAGAGAGAGAGAGAGAGAGAGAGAAGAGAGAGAGAGAGAGAGAGAGAGAGAGAGAGAGAGAGAGAGAGAGAGAGAGAGAGAGAGAGAGAGAGAGAGAGAGAGACAGAGAGAGACAGAGAGAGACAGAGATAGAGAGACAGAGATAGAGACAGAAAGAGACAGAAAGAGACAGAGACAGACAGAGACAGAAAGAGACAGAGACAGACAGAGACAGAAAGAGACAGAAAGAGACAGAAAGAGACAGACAGAGACAGAAAGAGACAGAAAGAGACAGACAGAGACAGAAAGAGACAGAAAGAGACAGACAGAGACAGAAAGAGACAGAGACAGAGACAGAGACAGAAAGAGACAGAGACAGAGACAGAAAGAGACAGAGACAGAAAGAGACAGAGACAGAAAGAGAAAGAGACAGAAAGAGACAGAGACAGAAAGAGACAGAAAGAGACAGAGACAGAAAGAGACAGAAAGAGACAGAAAGAGACAGAGACAGAGACAGACAGAAAGAGACAGACAGAGACAGAGACAGAGACAGAGACAGGCAGGCAGGCAGGCAGGCAGGCAGGCAGGCAGGCAGGCAGGCAGGCAGACAGACAGACAGACAGACAGACAGACAGACAGACAGACAGACAGACAGACAGACAGACAGACAGACAGAAAGGGAGAGAGACAGACAGAAAGGGAGAGAGACAGACAGAAAGGGAGAGAGACAGACAGAAAGACAGACAGACAGACAGAAAGGGAGACAGAAAGGGAGACAGACAGACAGACAGACAGACAGACAGACAGACAGACAGAAAGGGAGACAGAAAGGGAGACAGAAAGGGAGACAGAAAGGGAGAGAGAGAGAAATACAACAAGTGTGCGGAAACAACAATACATATATATATATCAACGAATTGGTGAGGGCACTTGAACAGTCTGCAGCACCCGGCCTTACCTTACTAGAATCAAATGTCTACTGTTTGCTGATGATCTGCTGCTTCTGTCCCCAACCAAGGAGGGCCTACAGCAGCACTTAGATATTCTGCACAGATTCTGCCAGACCTGGGCCCTGACAGTAAATCTCAGTAAGACCAAAATAATGGTGTTCCAAAAAAGGTCCAGTCACCAGGACCACAAATACAAATTCCATCTAGACACTGTTGCCCTTGAGCACACAAAATACTATAGATACCTCGGCCTAAACATCAGCGCCACAGGTAACTTCCACAAAGCTGTGAACAATCTGAGAGACAAGGTAAGAAGGGCATTCTATGCCATCAAAAGGAACATAAAATTCAACATACCAATTAAGATCTGGCTAAAAAATACTTGAATCAGTCAGAACACCAAATAATGCATGCAGAGCAGAATTAGGCCAATACCCACTAATTATCCAAATCCAGAAAAGAGTCGTTAAATTCTACAACCACCTAAAAGGAAGCGATTCGCAAACCTTCCATAACAAAGCTATCACCTACAGAGAGATGAACCTGGAGAAGAGTCCCACAAGCAAGCTGGTCCTGGGGCTCTGTTCACAAACACAAACACACCCCACAGAGTCCCAGGACAGCAGCACAATTAGACCCAACCAAATCATGAGAACAAAAAGATAATTACTTGACACATTGGAAAAAAATGACAAAAAACAGAGCAAACTAGAATGCTATTTGGCTCTAAACAGAGAGTACACAGTGGCAGAATACCTGACCACTGTGACTGACTCAAACTTAAGGAAAGCTTTGACTATGTACAGACTCAGTGAGCATAGCCTTGCTATTGAGAAAGGCCACTGTAGGCAGACCTGGCTCCCAAGAGAAGACGGGCTATGTGCTCACTGCCCACAAAATGAGGTGGAAACTGAGCTGCACTTCCAAACCTCCTGCCCAATGTATGACCATATTAGAGAGACATATTTCCCTCAGATCACACAGATCCACAAAGAATTCGAAAGCAAACCCGATATCGATAAACTCTCATATCTACTTGGTGATATACCACAGTGTGCCATCACAGCAGCAAGATGTGTGACCTGTTGACATGAGAAAAGGGCAACCAGTGAAGAACAAACACCATGAACAAACACCATTGTAAATACAACCCATATTTATGCTTATTTATTTTATCTTGTGTCCTTTAACCATTTGTACATTGTTAAAACACTGTATATTTATAATATGACATTTGTAATGTCTTTATTGTTTTGAAACTTCTGTATGTGTAATGTTTACTGTTAATTTTTATTGTTTATTTCACTTTTGTATAGAGAGAGAGAGAGAGAGAGAGAGAGAGAGAGAGAAGAGAGAGAGAGAAAGAGAAAGAGAAAGAGAAAGAGAAAGAGAGAGAAAGAGAAAGAGAAAGAGAGAGAAAGAGAGAGAAAGAGAGAGAGAGAGAGAGAGAGAGAGAAAGAGAAAGAGAGAGAAAGAAAGAGAGAGACAGAGAGAAAGTGGGGGAGATAAAAGGCCATCATCAGAAAGTCACACTGCACAGTAACACATCAAACTGAGCCAGTCTGAGAGTGGTGCCACATCCATCTATCCCTTTTTCATCTACCTAAAAGCACCATTGTTTTGTTTGGTTTCTCAGGCAGGGTGGAACTGGGTGGAGGTGTTAATTGACTAATGGTCAGATTGTAGCCTATCCCATCCTATCCTGGTTCCCAGTGTGTCAGCCTCGTCTACAGCCCTACCGATGAGATAATCACCAGGGTGACTCACAGAACGCTGGTCGCTCCGCTCCCACGTCACTGCCATTCTGTACGGGCCGCCTCACATTTCTATGTATGAGCTGTGATTGAAATGAGAGGTATTGTACTGTGTACTGGTCTGTGTATGTATCTGCAGAGGGTACAACCCCGGGACGGTTCAAGCCCCACATCCTTGTCAGCATCAGGACCAAACAGCAGGTTAATGCAGTGGGAGTAGGGGAGGGTGTCTGGGAGAAGCAGAAAGTAGAACAAGGTCTTGGAGAGCATTGGCAACAGACCGTAGAGGAGGAGGGTACTGTAGAAAATGAGTTTCTGAGTTTCCAAGCGCATAACAGGTCACTGGAGTGTTTGAGAGACACTCAGACTGTCATGGAGTACAGTAGAACAGAGCATCACAAAAAGGCAGAGTCTGAGGCAGTATATTGTATAAGACTTCCACACTGTCCTTGAACAAACTTTGTCACCTCCATCTGCATGCAATAGACTAGAGATAGAGAGAGACAGAGAATTGTCCAATAACATAACTCAAAAGAGCCTGGCTGTGTGTATATGTCTGTGTTTGTATGTGGGTGAAATATCAAACCTAAAATGTAGGCAATATTCTTGTAAATGACCTGCGGTGGGAACACATCCATAATTCATTTCATAGTCTATGTCAGCCTTCACAGAGGACCTGTGAGGCAACACACACACTCATACACACCCACTGCAGACCTGACACATTCACTGAGCTCCCATAGCAGGTTCATGACCCATAATCCCAGAACTGTGGGACAATAAGAGAGGAAATGCAACAGTGTGCAACAGAGCAGCAACAGCATCACACAGACACAGAGGGAGACACAAACATGATGGGACTCTCTCTCATTTGGGATATATTGAAATAGCAGATAACAATCTGATTTAAAACACACACACGCATTTACAGACAATCTTTTTCAACCCAGTAAAAGAGCGATATGGGAAAAACAACCCCTGTTGTTTCAATCTCATTGTTAAGAGTACAGTAGTAAACAACATCTGAAGGCAGCAGCCCAAACACAGTTTGTCCTCTTTCTCTCTCTCTCATATATATATATATAAAAAAGGATATCACTGACACATTCACTGAGCTCCCAAAGCAGGTTCATGACCCATAATCCCAGAACTGTGGGACAATAAGAGAGGAAATGCAACAGTGTGTGATGAGTACTGTAAGCCTGCGGGTGGTGGTAAGCGCAGCAACAGCATCACACAGCCACAGAGAGAGACACACATACAAACATGATGGGACTTCTGCTGCTAGCTGGGAGGCCAAACAGACCAAAGTAAGCCTGCTCTAATTAGCTACCGTACTCGCTAGCATGGATGGGAAGGTGTGGGCTGGCTGGTCCACATAGTATTAACTAGACTCTATGGTATACATACAGTATATGCTTATGGGTTGTTTGAGCACTGAATTCTGATTGGCTGACAGCCGTGGTATATCAGATCATATACCACGGGTATGACAAAACATTTGTTTTTACTGCTCTAATTACGCTGGAAATCAGTTTATAATAGCAATAAAGCACCTTGAGGGTTAGTGGTATATGGCCAATATACTCGGTCTAACGACATGTCTGTAGACAATTAGAATGGGACAAGTGTCACTGGTCAAAATGACATTGAATTTATACTCCAGTGGAATGTCTGCAGACTGTCACTACAGCTGTCAGTTTCCGTGTCGCACATTACAAAAGTTTAAGTCTCTGTGACTGTCGCAACATCCATTGTCATGGTTACCCGACTGCCACAGCAACCAGTCAAATCTTCCTGTGACAAGCAGATGCAGGAGTTCGAAAATTCTTTGATAGAATGACCTGCTTTTATTCCGTCACACTGCCCCAAACATGAAGCAGACCAAACTATTTGGTCCTTTAAAATCCTGCTGTATGTAAAATACTGTGTGAAATAAATAAATGTGAACATAATGATGTTTGGTTCCAACATTAGGGCTGTTTTCTTAAAGAGGTTAACCCGCTTCGTGTTTTGTTCCCTTGCCACGATACTAACGAGTATTGCGATACTGGTATAGTCCCGGACCTATTAAAAAGCAGAGAAACATTTATGTGGTTGGACGTACTGTACACTATGAACACCAATTACAGAGCTCTTCCTGCACCGATAGGTTTTAGTCTTGCCTCATCCCACCAGCCACTTAATTTGATTTAATAAACTTTCCCTTTTCTTCCCAGAGGGAGCACCAGTTAAAATCATTCCTGTGTAGAGGTGTCCTTGAGATACCAGCCAATGTAGCCACAGCTTTTAATTCAAACCCTCCTTTCCCTCCTTCCAACTACACTCCAACCTCCATAGCTGGGCTTACACTCTGTCTGACCTGGCTGGAGGAGATGTCCTGTCTGACCTGGCTGGAGGAGATATCCTGCCTGACCTGGCTGGAGGAGATATCCTGTCTGACCTGGCTGGAGGAGATATCCTGCCTGACCTGGCTGGAGGAGATATCCTGCCTAACCTGGCTGGAGGAGATATCCTGTCTGACCTGGCTGGAGGAGATATCCTGCCTGACCTGGCTGGAGGAGATGTCCTGCCTGACCTGACTGGAGGAGATGCCTCCCAGTGGCCACCAGACTGTCATGAGTCCCTCTGCACCAAGCCTCCCAGTGGCCTCCAGACTGTCATGAGTCCCTCTGCACCAAGCCTCCCAGTGGCCTCCAGACTGTCATGGGTCCCTCTGCACCAAGCCTCCCAGTGGCCTCCAGACTGTCATGGGTCCCTCTGCACCAAGCCTCCCCGTGGCCTCCAGACTGTCATGAGTCCCTCTGCACCAAGCCTCCCAGTGGCCTCCAGACTGTCACGAGTCCCTCTGCACCAAGCCTCCCAGTGGCCTCCAGACTGTCATGAGTCCCTCTGCACCAAGCCTCCCAGTGGCCTCCAGACTGTCATGGGTCCCTCTGCACCAAGCCTCCCAGTGGCCTCCAGACTGTCATGGGTCCCTCTGCACCAAGCCTCCCAGTGGTCTCCAGACTGTCATGAGTCCCTCTGCACCAAGCCTCCCAGTGGCCTCCAGACTGTCATGGGTCCCTCTGCACCAAGCCTCCCAGTGGCCTCCAGGCTGTCATGGGTCCCTATGCACCAAGCCTCCCAGTGGCCTCCAGACTGTCATGGGTCCCTATGCACCAAGCCTCCCAGTGGCCTCCAGACTGTCATGGGTCCCTATGCACCAAGCCTCCCAGTGGCCTCCAGACTGTCATGAGTCCCTATGCACCAAGCCTCCCAGTGGCCTCCAGACTGTCATGGGTCCCTATGCACCAAGCCTCCCAGTGGCCTCCAGACTGTCATGGGTCCCTATGCACCAAGCCTCCCAGGGGTCTCCAGACTGTCATGGGTCCCTATGCACCAAGCCTCCCAGTGGCCTCCAGGCTGTCATGGGTCCCTCTGCACCAAGCCTCCCAGTGGCCTCCAGACTGTCATGAGTCCTTCTGCACCAAGCCTCCCAGTGGCCTCCAGACTGTCATGGGTCCCTATGCACCAAGCCTCCCAGGGGTCTCCAGACTGTCATGGGTCCCTATGCACCAAGCCTCCCAGTGGCCTCCAGGCTGTCATGGGTCCCTATGCACCAAGCCTCCCAGTGGCCTCCAGACTGTCATGGGTCCCTATGCACCAAGCCTCCCAGTGGCCTCCAGACTGTCATGAGTCCTTCTGCACCAAGCCTCCCAGTGGCCTCCAGACTGTCATGAGTCCTTCTGCACCAAGCCTCCCAGTGGCCTCCAGACTGTCATGGGTCCCTCTGCACCAAGCCTCCCAGTGCCCTCCAGACTGTCATGAGTCCCTCTGCACCAAGCCTCCCAGTGGCCTCCAGACTGTCATGAGTCCTTCTGCACCAAGCCTCCCAGTGGCCTCCAGACTGGCATGGGTCCCTCTGCACCAAGCCTCCCAGTGCCCTCCAGACTGTCATGGGTCCCTCTGCACCAAGCCTCCCAGTGGCCTCCAGACTGTCATGGGTCCCTATGCACCAAGCATTCCAGCCCAAGGCCATGGTCTCTTTATAATAGCATCTCAACATCCTAAAACCAAGGCTGTCCTGGCAATGAAAGAGCTAATAAAATTACTCTCTATCCTTCCTTCCCCCCATCCCTCATCCCTCCCTCACTCTCCTCTCCAGTTTTACAGAGATGGCTAAATGAGCTCCCCTGTGGGTAGTATTACCAATACATATACAGGATTGTGCACACAAACAGATTTCAGTACACAACCCCACCCCCACACACACACACACAATCTTTCACACACACAGACCACTGCAAAGTACTATGTAATTATCTGAGGCACAGAAAAGGACGTTTAAAATACTTCTATGTCTGTGAGTTGTAGAGTTCTATTCTGCATGGCTCTGGGAGGAGACAGCTCGTCTCATCAGTCTTCAGGTGAGTGGGAGCGGGGAGTGTTAGGCTCACAGGTGTGTGTGTGTGTGGGGGGGGGTTATCACTACACCCAACTACCCCTAAGTCACTCAGCAGGCCCCCAGGGGTTACAGACAAACTCACACAGACAGACATCGCTCTCCCTGGAGCCCCTCACGAACATATAACATCTGATCACACTAGGACACTACACTCTCCTTCCCTCATCACTGTTCACTCATATAACATCTGATCACACTAGGACACGACACTCTCCTTCCCTCATCACTGTTCACTCATATAACATCTGATCACACTAGGACACGACACTCTCCTTACATCATCACTGTTCACTCATATAACATCTGATCACACTAGGACACGACACTCTCCTTACATCATCACTGTTTACTTTGATTGTCTCGCTCTGTTTCTTTGTATTCTTTCTCCATCTCTTTCCTTCTCTCTATCTCAGGACTGTCCCTTTCTCCATCTCTTTCCTTCTCTCTATCTCAGGTCTGTCCCTTTCTCCATCTCTTTCCTTCTCTCTATCTCAGGACTGTCCCTTTCTCCATCTCTTTCCTTCTCTCTATCTCAGGACTGTCCCTTTATCCATCTCTTTCCTTCTCTCTCTCTCTCTCTCTCTCCCTTTCTCCATCTCTTTCTTCTCTCTCTCAGGACTGTCCCTTTCTCCATCTCTTTCCTTCTCTCTCTCTCAGGACTGTCCTCCATTTCTCCATCTCTTTCTCTCTCTCTCTCTCTCAGGACTGTCCCTTTCTCCTTCTCTTTCCTTCTCTCTCTCTCAGGGCTGTCTCTTTCTCCATCTCTTTCCTTCTCTCTCTCTCTCAGGACTGTCCCTTTCTCCTTCTCTTTCCTTCTCTCTATCTCAGGGCTGTCCCTTTCTCCATCTCTTTCCTTCTCTCTCTCTCTCAGGACTGTCCCTTTCTCCTTCTCTTTCCTTCTCTCTCTCTCAGGACTGTCCCTTTCTCCTTCTCTTTCCTTCTCTCTATCTCAGGGCTGTCCCTTTCTCCATCTCTTTCCTTCTCTCTCTCTCAGGACTGTCCCTTTCTCCTTCTCTTTCCTTCTCTCTATCTCAGGACTGTCCCTTTCTCCTTCTCTTTCCTTCTCTCTATCTCAGGGCTGTCCCTTTCTCTCTCTCTCTCTCTCTCTCTCTCTCTCTCTCTCTCTCTCTCTCTCTCTCTCTCTCTCTCTCTCTCTCTCTCTCTCTCTCTCTCTCTCTCTCTCTCTCTCTCTCTCTCTCTCTCTCTCTCTCTCTCTCTCTGCATGCTGGGATTGATTGGTGCATGCTGGGAATTGTTTTAGTGAAGGAGTGTGTGTGTTGTGGAGAGTTAGATATTCACAACTTTCTTTCGGTTTGCTATTTGTTGGTGGCATTTTGTTTTGGTGCATGATTAACGTTGTTATTTTTTTTTGTGTGGTAGAATTAAGTATTGTGTTTTGCGTATCAAAATTACCCTGATTTTGGCGGATATGGCAGCCCGAATGGGGATGCCGTCCCTGTCACTTCGGCACGGCTTTAGGTGTGTTACTGAAGCTGCTGTCACGGTGGAGGAGTTTCTGGTCGCCGTAGGAGAGAAGGTAGGATATGAGAATATTGCTTATGCATCTTGGATGAATAAAGCTGTGGTGGTATTTCTTAAAGAAGAGTGTCTGGTAGATCGTATGGTTGAGCATGGTGTACTTCTTAAAGAAGAGTGTCTGGTAGATCGTATGGTTGAGCATGGTGTACTTCTTAAAGAAGAGTGTCTGGTAGATCGTATGGTTGAGCATGGTGTACTTCTTAAAGAAGAGTGTCTGGTAGATCGTATGGTTGAGCATGGTGTACTTCTTAAAGAAGAGTGTCTGGTAGATCGTATGGTTGAGCATGGTGTACTTCTTAAAGAAGAGTGTCTGGTAGATCGTATGGTTGAGCATGGTGTACTTCTTAAAGAAGAGTGTCTTGTTGATCGTATGGTTGAGCATGGTGTACTTCTTAAAGAAGAGTGTCTTGTTGATCGTATGGTTGAGCATGGTGTACTTCTTAAAGAAGAGTGTCTTGTTGATCGTATGGTTGAGCATGGTGTACTTCTTAAAGAAGAGTGTCTGGTAGATCGTATGGTTGAGCATGGTGTACTTCTTAAAGAAGAGTGTCTTGTTGATCGTATGGTTGAGCATGGTGTACTTCTTAAAGAAGAGTGTCTTGTTGATCGTATGGTTGAGCATGGTGTACTTCTTAAAGAAGAGTGTCTTGTTGATCGTATGGTTGAGCACGGTGTACTTCTTAAAGAAGAGTGTCTGGTAGATCGTATGGTTGAGCATGGCGTACTTCTTAAAGAAGAGTGTCTGGTAGATCGTATGGTTGAGCATGGTGTACTTCTTAAAGAAGAGTGTCTTGTTGATCGTATGGTTGAGCATGGTGTACTTCTTAAAGAAGAGTGTCTTGTTGATCGTATGGTTGAGCATGGTGTACTTCTTAAAGAAGAGTGTCTTGTTGATCGTATGGTTGAGCACGGTGTACTTCTTAAAGAAGAGTGTCTGGTAGATCGTATGGTTGAGCATGGCGTACTTCTTAAAGAAGAGTGTCTGGTAGATCGTATGGTTGAGCATGGTGTACTTCTTAAAGAAGAGTGTCTGGTAGATCGTATGGTTGAGCATGGTGTACTTCTTAAAGAAGAGTGTCTGGTAGATCGTATGGTTGAGCATGGCGTACTTCTTAAAGGAGAGTGTCTGGTAGATCGTATGGTTGAGCCTGGCGTACTTCTTAAAGAAGAGTGTCTGGTAGATCGTATGGTTGAGCCTGGCGTACTTCTTAAAGGAGAGTGTCTGGTAGATCGTATGGTTGAGCCTGGCGTACTTCTTAAAGGAGAGTGTCTGCTAGATCGTATGGTTGAGCATGGTGTACTTCTTAAAGAAGAGTGTCTGGTAGATCGTATGGTTGAGCATGGCGTACTTCTTAAAGGAGAGTGTCTGGTAGATCGTATGGTTGAGCCTGGCGTACTTCTTAAAGTAGAGTGTCTGGTAGATCGTATGGTTGAGCCTGGCGTACTTCTTAAGGAGAGTGTCTGGTAGATTTCCTATGGTTGAGCCTTGCGTACTTCTTAAAGGAGAGTGTCTGCTAGATCGTATGGTTGAGCCTGGCGTACTTCTTAAAGGAGAGTGTCTGGTAGATCGTATGGTTGAGCCTTTCGTACTTCTTAAGGAGAGTGTCTGGTAGATCGTATGGTTGAGCCTGGCGTACTTCTTAAAGTAGAGTGTCTGGTAGATCGTATGGTTGAGCCTGGCGTACTTCTTAAAGGAGAGTGTCTGCTAGATCGTATGGTTGAGCCTGGCGTACTTCTTAAAGGAGAGTGTCTGGTAGATCGTATGGTTGAGCCTGGCGTACTTCTTAAAGAAGAGTGTCTGGTAGATCGTATGGTTGAGCCTGGCGTACTTCTTAAAGGAGAGTGTCTGGTAGATCGTCTGGTTGAGCCTGGCATACTTCTTAAAGGAGAGTGTCTGGTAGATCGTATGGTTGAGCATGGTGTACTTCTTAAAGAAGAGTGTCTGGTAGATCGTATGGTTGAGCATGGTGTACTTCTTAAAGAAGAGTGTCTGGTAGATCGTATGGTTGAGCATGGCGTACTTCTTAAAGAAGAGTGTCTGGTAGATCGTATGGTTGAGCTTGGTGTACTTCTTAAAGAAGAGTGTCTGGTAGATCGTATGGTTGAGCATGGTGTACTTCTTAAAGAAGAGTGTCTGGTAGATCGTATGGTTGAGCATGGCGTACTTCTTAAAGGAGCGTGTCTGGTAGATCGTATGGTTGAGCCTGGCGTACTTCTTAAAGAAGAGTGTCTGGTAGATCGTATGGTTGAGCCCGGCGTACTTCTTAAAGGAGAGTGTCTGGTAGATCGTATGGTTGAGCCTGGCGTACTTCTTAAAGGAGAGTGTCTGGTAGATCGTATGGTTGAGCCTGGCGTACTTCTTAAAGGAGAGTGTCTGGTAGATCGTATGGTTGAGCCTGGCGTACTTCTTAAAGGAGAGTGTCTGGTAGATCGTATGGTTGAGCCTGGCGTACTTCTTAAAGTAGAGTGTCTGGTAGATCGTATGGTTGAGCCTGGCGTACTTCTTAAAGGAGAGTGTCTGGTAGATCGTATGGTTGAGCCTGGCGTACTTCTTAAAGGAGAGTGTCTGCTAGATCGTATGGTTGAGCCTGGCGTACTTCTTAAAGGAGAGTGTCTGGTAGATCGTATGGTTGAGCCTGGCGTACTTCTTAAAGAAGAGTGTCTGGTAGATCGTATGGTTGAGCCTGGCGTACTTCTTAAAGGAGAGTGTCTGGTAGATCGTATGGTTGAGCCTGGCATACTTCTTAAAGGAGAGTGTCTGGTAGATCGTATGGTTGAGCCTGGCGTACTTCTTAAAGAAGAGTGTCTGGTAGATGGTATGGTTGAGCATGGTGTACTTCTTAAAGAAGAGTGTCTGGTTGATCGTATGGTTGAGCATGGTGTACTTCTTAAAGAAGAGTGTCTGGTTGATCGTATGGTTGAGCATGGTGTACTTCTTAAAGAAGAGTGTCTGGTTGATCGTATGGTTGAGCATGGTGTACTTCTTAAAGGAATGTTTATTCAAGTTACGCCGCTTTTTTCCCCGTCAACAAGGGTAACGATTTCAAATGTACCACCGTTTATTCCTAATGAGCTATTGGAGCGTGAGTTATTGCGCTTTGGGAAGTTCGTCAGTTCAATTAAGGTTGTCCCGTTGGGTTGCAAACACCCGGCGTTGAAACAGGTAATGTCATTTCGGCGACAGGTGTTTATGTTTTTGGACTCACCGGAGCAGACTTTAGAGTTATCGTTTAAAATCAAGTATGACAATAGACTGTATATGGCTTATGCTTGTACGGGTAGTCAACGGTGTTTTGAGTGTGGGGATATTGGTCATAAGCGACATGCTTGCCCGAAAAGGGAGAAGGCCGAGGGAGGGGCGCAGGTGGTCCTCTTAACACCTGGGCCCACTGATGTAGGGAGAGGTGGACCGAAAGCGGTAGAGCAGCCAAAAGCACCTGTTGAGGGCATGGAGTTGCAACTTGTATTAGAGGGAAATGTTATGCAGCAGAAAAGTGTTGTTGTAGAAGGTAATGATGTATCTGAAGAGCCAGTTCCTCAGACTGGTGAGCAGGTGCCCAGTATGAGTGCTGGGGTAAAGGAAGGGGTTCATGTGGAGCTAGGCTCCCAGGTAGTGGAGGTGGTGCCCAGTACGAGTGCTGGGGTAAAGGAGGGGGTTCATGTGGAGCTAGGCTCCCAGGTAGTGGAGTTGGTGCCCAGTACGAGTGCTGGGGTAAAGGAGGGGGTTCATGTGGAGCTAGGCTCCCAGGGAGTGGAGGAGATGCCCACTATGAGTAATGAGGTACAGGAGGGTTTTCATGTGGAGCTAGGCTCCCAGGTAGTGGAGGAGATGCCCACTACGGGTGCTGGGGTTCATGTGGAGCTAGGCTCCCAGGTAGTGGAGGAGATGCCTGGTACGAGTGATGAGGTTCAGGTGGGGCTAGTCTCCCAGTTAGTGGAGGAGATGCCTGGTACGAGTGATGAGGTGCAAGTGTGTTGAGTGTTGAAAGGGATGTGGTAGAGGGGGGTCAGTTGTCTGTGGTCTCAGCTGAGGATCAGGAGAAGGATATGGATATCTCTTTTGATATAATAGCTGCTGGTGAGTACTCAATTTACGATCTAGAGGAGGTAAATGAGTTTCTGGATCAGACTTTTGGGAAATCTGTCAAATTGGCAGATTATTGTGATGTTGATAAGTTTGTGAGGTCAGCTGTGATGTTACAGAAGACGGTGGGGGTAGACCAATTGAGTGAGAAGAAGCGGTTTCAATTGAGGAAATGTATTACTGCTGTTGCAGCAGCAAAAGATGGTCAGGTTAAGAGAATATTAAAATAATGATGATAATCATGCTTCATAGGGTGTATTTTTTCTCCTTGGTTTCTCTGTGGTTTCTTCTGCTTTTCTTTTCTATATGGAGGTACTAAGGGGTGGTTCTCTCAATATTAATGGGGGGGACAGGAATAAGAGGGCTTGGGTTTTAGAAGTAATAAAACAGAAAAGGCTTAAGGTAGTTTTCCTACAGGAGACACATAGTGATGAGGAAAATGAGGTTAACTGGGGTATGTGGTGGGAGGGGCAGCATGTACTCAGTCATGGTATTAATTTCAGTGCTGGGGTGGCAATCTTGTTTTCCTCAGACTGTGGTATCTACAACAGAGATTGTCAAGGGTCGGGTTTTATTGGTCAAGGTGGATGTTAGGTTATTTGTATTTATTTGTATTATGTTTATGCTCCTAATGAGGGTACAGAGCGTATTGCTATATTTGATCAAATAAAGGAAACCTTAAGACAGTGTGACCAAGAGGGGTGTATGGTTTTAGGGGGTGACTGAAACTGTACAGTGGATTTTAGTGTTGATCGCACCGCTGAAGAACCTCACCTGCGGTCAGCCACTTGCCTGTCTGGCCTATTAACTGAGTCTGAGCTTTCTGATGTGTGGAGAGTAAGGAATGCAAAAGTTAGGCAGTACACATGGCTAAAAATTAATGAAGGTCGTGTCAGTGCTGTAAGGTTAGACAGGTTGTATGTATCTGAGCAATACTGTAGAAGGGTTGGAAAGTGTGCCATTACTCCTGTGGGTTTCTCTGATCATCATATTGTTACTGTTGATATTCACTTGTCCTGTCCACGAAGGTCATCACCTTACTGGTATTTTAATGTTAAATTGTTACATGATGTCATGTTTTGTGACAGGTATTTGTTGTTTTGGGAAAAATGGAGGATTGAGACAATGGTGGGAGGTTGGGAAGGCCCAAATACAAGTATTTTGGCAACAGTATACTGCTCTGTCTCAAATTGAAGTTAAATAGACTATCAAGGCCCTTGAACAGGACATCAAGTCTATTGAATTGAAGCTGCTCACTCAGAACGACCCTGGACCAGTCATGAACTTAGAGTGAAGGGTGCCTTGATTAGGTCTCGTTTCGCTTCCCTCAAGGATATGGATGCTCCTAGCGCTTTTTTTAAAACCTAGGACAGTTGACATTTCAACGTAAACAGATGGTCTGCCTTCGTCTCCCTGATGGGAAGGTGACTACGGATGATATTGAAATGCGTCAACATGCCGTGGATTTCTACTCGTCCCTTTATAAGGCGGAGGATTGTGACTCTCTGTGTACTGAACAGTTGTTACATGGTCTTCCTCAATTGGGACCTGAGCAGAGAGTCGTATTGGACTCTGACATTACACTGCAAGAGCTGTTCACAGCAGTTATGCAGCTCTCAACAGGCCGAGCCCCTGGCATCGATGGTTTACCATCTGAGTTTTATAAGCACTTTTGGGGTTCTATTGGGGAGGATTTTTATGAAGTGGTGTGTGATTCTTTTCATGAGGGTTCTCTTCCTGTATCTTGTCAACGTGCGGTGCTTTCACTGTTGCCAAAAAAGGGGGATTTGGCTCTCATAAAAAATTGGAGACCTGTTGCTTTGCTGTGCGCAGAATACAAAATTGTTTCTAAATGTCTCTCAAACAGGTTTAAAGAGTATCTGGGATTGTTGATCCACAAGGACCAGTCCTACTGTGTACCTAATCGCTCTATTGTTGACCATTTGTTTATAATAAGAGATGTTTTAGACATTTGTAAACTGTCTGATGTGAATGTGGGTTTACTTTCTTTGGATCAGCAGAAGGCTTTTGATCATGTGGACCACCAGTACTTTTTTAAAACAATGAAAGCCTTTGGGTTTGGGGATGTTATTTTTTCTCTTGGATGAGTTTACTGTATGATGGGGCCTCATGTATGGTGAAGGTGGGAGGTGGATTGAGTTGCCCCATCCCTGTCCAAAGGGGCATCAGGCAGGGATGCCCAATTTCAGGGCAGTTATATAGTCTGGCGCTTGAACCAATGCTTTGTTTTTAAGAGTGAGTCTTAACAT
This sequence comes from Oncorhynchus keta, assembly GCF_023373465.1. Lineage (NCBI taxonomy): Eukaryota > Metazoa > Chordata > Actinopteri > Salmoniformes > Salmonidae > Oncorhynchus > Oncorhynchus keta. Next base: position 34,545,392 of record NC_068452.1, on the reverse strand, counting down.
CCTCACCCCCTGTAATAAAAACACACACGTCATCTGCAGACACAGACAGTGCTATCGTGGGACCCTTGATTACACCTGGCACAGAGAAACCAGTAAGGTTCTCTCAAACGCTTTGAAGGTGTATGAGGGGGCCTCCTCAGCTAGAGTCAATTGGGGAAAGAGTGAAGCGCTGTGGGCAGGTCGGCTTCAAACGGGGTCCGCTCCACGGTTACCAGGGGGTCTTCAGTCGGGCAGAGATGGGATGAAGACTTTGGGGTTTTTTCTAGGTACCAGCCATAATGACTATCTCCTCTCTCTCTCTCTGTTTGTCAGAGACATGCTACTTAACCAGCCATAATGACCATCTCCTCTCGCTCTGTGTCAGAGACATGCTACTGTACCAGCCATAATGACTGTCTCCTCTCTCTCTCTCTCTCTCTCTCTGTGTCAGAGACATGCTACTTAACCAGCCATAATGACCATCTCCTCTCCCTCTCTCTGTGTCAGAGACATGCTACTGTACCAGCCATAATGACTGTTTCCTATCTCTCGCTCTGTGTCAGAGACATGCTACTGTACCAGCCATAATGACTGTCTCCTCTATCTCGCTCTGTGTCAGAGACATGCTAATGTACCAGCCATAATGACCATCTCCTCTCTCTCTCTGTGTCATAGACATGCTACAGTACCAGCCATAATGACTGTCTCCTCTCTCTCTCTGTGTCAGAGACATGCTTCTTAACCAGCCATAATGACCATCTCCTCTCTCTCTCTCTGTGTGTCAGAGACATGCTACTGTACCAGCAATAATGACTGTCTCCTCTCTCTCGCTCTGTGTCAGAGACATGCTACTGTACCAGCCATAATGACCATCTCCTCTCTCTCGCTCTGTGTCAGAGACATGCTACTGTACCAGCAATAATGACTGTCTCCTCTCTCTCGCTCTGTGTCAGAGACATGCTACTGTACCAGCAATAATGACTGTCTCCTCTCTCTCTCTCTGTGTCAGAGACATGCTACTTAACCAGCCATAATGACTGTCTCCTCTCTCTCTCTCTCTGTGTCAGAGACATGCTACTGTACCAGCCATAATGACTGTTTTCTATCTCTCGCTCTGTGTCAGAGACATGCTACTGTACCAGCCATAATGACTTTCTCCTCTATCTCGCTCTGTGTCAGAGACATGCTACTGTACCAGCCATAATGACCATCTCCTCTCTCTCTCTGTGTCATAGACATGCAACAGTACCAGCCATAATGACTGTCTCCTCTCTCTCTCTGTGTCAGAGACATGTTACTTAACCAGCCATAATGACTGTCTCCTCTCTCTCTCTCTCTGTGTCAGAGACATGCTACTTAACCAGCCATAATGACCATCTCCTCTCTCTCTCTCTCTGTGTCAGAGACATGCTACTGTACCAGCCATAATGACCATCTCCTCTCTCTCGCTCTGTGTCAGAGACATGCTACTGTACCAGCCATAATGACCATCTCCTCTCTCTCTGTGTCAGAGACATGCTACTGTACCAGCCATAATGACCATCTCCTCTCTCTCGCTCTGTGTCAGAGACATGCTACTGTACCAGCCATAATGACCATCTCCTCTCTCTCTCTCTGTGTCAGAGACATGCCACTGTACCAGCAATAATGACTGTCTCCTCTCTCTCGCTCTGTGTCAGAGACATGCTACTGTACCAGCCATAATGACCATCTCCTCTCTCTCTCTCTGTGTCAGAGACATGCCACTGTACCAGCAATAATGACTGTCTCCTCTCTCTCGCTCTGTGTCAGAGACATGCTACTGTACCAGCCATAATGACCATCTCCTCTCTCTCTCTCTGTGTCAGAGACATGCCACTGTACCAGCAATAATGACTGTCTCCTCTCTCTCGCTCTGTGTCAGAGACATGCTACTGTACCAGCCATAATGACCATCTCCTCTCTCTCTCTCTGTGTCAGAGACATGCCACTGTACCAGCAATAATGACTGTCTCCTCTCTCTCGCTCTGTGTCAGAGACATGCTACTGTACCAGCCATAACGACTGTCTCCTCTATCTCGCTCTGTGTCAGAGACATGCTACTGTACCAGCCATAACGACTGTCTCCTCTCTATCGCTCTGTGTCAGAGAGAACGGGTACGGGTATTGGTAGAGTTTTTTTTTTTGCAAGGAAAATATTGGATATCAGTATCGGCCAGAAATGCCATATCGGTGCATCCCTAGAGAGAGAAGGGGATCAAAATGAGAAGGTGGCACAGGGGTAAAGAAAAGAGAGGTGGAGAGGTACAAAAACAGTCCAAACAAAAAGGTCAAGTTGAAGGCGGAATAAGACGGAGTGAATACAAAACTAAAATGAATCCTCACAGGGAGTAACTAGGAGTCATACACTGCTGACCGTGGTAATGACAGAAGGACAGTCTTGAAGCTGAGCCAGCATGTCAAACAACCACCACTCTGAATGTCAGAGAGCACTTTAACTGGTACGCAGATACACCTACACACAAACACTTAAACACACACACTAAACATAGAACCCATTTCTATGAACCTTTGTAAACCAGGTTCTAATTAAATGCAGTGAAGACAGCAGAGACTCCCTGTAGAACTGTGGTCTTCTGAGGAGACAGAGAGACAGGGCTGAATAATGTATGAAAATGAAAAACACTATGGATTGGATTGTTACATCTTATCAGTGACTGTAGGCTATGAAATATGAAATTCATTAGATGGTTTGCTACATAGATCTGCAAGTAATACATGTTTTGGAAGTCTGCTTGTTTCACTGTTAAAGGCACAACACAGTGATAGATATTTGCTACCAACAATGTAGCACATAACGTAGTATACACAGCATAGTTACTGAAAACTGTGGATAACTGGGATACATAAAGTGTTTGTACAGTTAGAGCAAGGAAATTACACTAAACCTGTGAGTGGCAAGTTTATTTAGACAAGAGGATGAAATATGTATGGTAGTAATAAACAGCAGCAGGGACAGACAAGAACAAACTATCATATCATTTGTGTTCCTGCCTCTGCTGTTGTTTGCTCATAGAGAGAAAACACATACAGAAACACACATGTCAATGTACCCTCAAACACACGGTGAGGGCAAGCTCTGCACTAACAACCTGAGCAAAGACAAATACTCTCTCTCTACCGCTCTACCTCTCACAGACTCCACCTCTCTCTCCCCTCTTTGATGGCATATTCTCGCGGGGTAACTCTCGCTTGGTTTGACAGGACATTAGTGTAAATTAGCACCTCATTATACCTGATGAGCCCTGCTGCAGCTAAGCTAATGACCCCTGAAACAGAGGAGGACAACACACACAAGGGTGTGTTGGATTGTTGACTGTGTGGAAAAGTGTGTGTTTCTGATGAAAACATAATAATAAATAATATTAATTTAAAAGATTTCTGTGTGTGTGTGTGTGTGTGTGTGTGTGTGTGTGTGTGTGTGTGTGTGTGTCACATGCTGTCCCTCTGCTAGTGTTTCCATGTTACATAAGAAGGGGTGTAATGTTAATATTCTAACACAGACTTGCATCGCCAGCTGAGAGCCCAGACACTCACACACTATCTTTATCTCTCTCGCTCACACACACACCCCGCAAACACACTCACTCTCCATCGTTCTCATTCGCCCTCTCCTCCACTATTCTCTCTCTTATCATGCAGTCAGCCAGGCGTGAGACGGCACCGCTTTGGGTGTCAGGGGCTTCCTGCCAGCCTGCTGTAGCGTTAACACACGTCCAGACACAGCATGCACTGCACTGCTGTCTGCCTGGCCTCTCATACAGCTGGTACATCCACCCAACACATCCCACGACAGCAACCCAGACATCCCAGTCAGAGCTAACATTATCACCACTGTTAACACTAAACACTAACAGCAGACAGGCACACACGTCCGCAGCACCAACAGGAAAGCGAAGGATAGAATTAGGCCGTCATTGTGTTAACAATTTGTTCTTAACTGACTTTCCTAGTTAAAAAATGTTTTAAAAAAATATAATAATAATAATTAGGTCAGAGCACTTAACTCTGGCTACTGCAGCACCGCTAGCATTAGCATCAGCAGCATGACCAGAAACACCAGTATTTCCAGTAGGCTAACCTAGACATGGCCGCGAGCCCAACGGTACTGCCTGTGGGTATTTTGGGGACTTGTCTGGATCCAGGTCCATGGATCTCACAGCCACACAGTCTTGAATAATGGATGGGAGGGGAAACGATGCCATGACTCACAGACCAAGGATGAGTGTGAATGCTAAACAGAAGAACTACAGTACAGAGGGACAACAACCTGGACCTGTGTGTGTGTGTGTGTGTGTGTGTGTGTGTGTGTGTGTGTGTGTGTGTGTGTGTGTGTGTGTGTGTGTGTGTGTGTGTGTGTGTGTGTGTGTGTGTGTGTGTGTGTGTGTGTGTGTGTGTGTGTGTGTGTGTGTGTGTGTGTGTGTGTGTGTGTGTGTGTGTGTGTGTGTGTGTGTGTGTGTTAATCTTTTTGAATATCTTTGCCTGTATAGCGTGCATATATGTAAACTTAAGGCTGTTGCCTTAGCAACCCCAATTGCATTCATGTATTGATTTCTGACGGCTCTGAACAGTTTTAATGAACAGAATATGCAGTTGTAATACTGATAATTTGAATAACTTATGCAGCATACTATCTGCCAAGGTGGGATACCATACATACTAAAGGATTCATAAAGTCCATCTCTCTGTTGCCTCTTAGGTACACAGACAGTGGAGTATGACAGTAAGAAAGTAACTAGAAGGTAATTAACATCACATTTGTCAGAAACCCTATTGGAAGCAGAATAAAAACCTATAGGCTTGTGTACCTCACCAGAGTGGTCTTAACAAGAGAGGACCTCTAAGAAACATCAGTGAATTGATCAGAGTAGGCATTACATCCCACACTCACACTACCAATTCAATGCCGTGCCTACCGCCACTCAAACTATTTTTCTCCAGACTGAAACACCAGTAGCAGTTCCCTTACAGCACAATTTTATGGATGGATTTCCTGGTGTTGTGTTGTTTTGTCCAGGTGTCCCAATGACGACAGGCTTTGAGCTGCTATTAAGTCAGTCAGATGTCTGGGGGGCTCTGTCTGGATACAAACCCCAGGGGAGGGAGAGGTAGGGAGGAACAGAGATCGAGAGAGAAATATATATATATATATTCATTTCTTTATTTTAAGCCGCATCTAATGCCATTTTAGAGTATATATATACACATATATATATATACACACACACACAGCTCTTGAAAAACTGAAGAGACCACTCCAAAATAATCAGTTTCTCCGGTTTTAATAATTATAGGTACGTTTTTGGACGGACAAAATGAAAATGTTTGTTTTATTCTATAAACTACAGACAACATTTCTCCCAAATTCAAAATAAAAATATTGTCATTTAGAGCATTTAGTTGCAGAAAATGACAAATGGTCAAAATAACAAAAAGATGCAGTGTTGTCAGACCTCGAATATGTTTTTCTTTTTTTATTTCACCTTTA